>NW_026863785.1:0-113591 GCF_026571515.1 Ruditapes philippinarum | reverse complement strand
AAAACGCCATTTCATTATTATATATCATTTACTTTGTCAGATTAAACAAAAAAATAGGGTTTTATTTTCAAACTACGAGCCTTCTACGTTCGTCTGGTGATCAAAATAACATTATTTTATCATTCAAAAGCTACAGTGAATGGAGAAAACACACAATGTAGCAAGGACTGTGTATTAGACCCAAACACATTGCAAGATTTATGTAACAATGTAAAAGGTTAGTGTTTTTTTTTGTGTGTGTTGCAATTCAATTTTTAAACACCGTATTTAAATTTCAAGTGAAATTCTCGCTGTTTCAGTGATGCAACATGTGCATCCATATATTTCATTCCATCATTTAATTATCTTTCCCTTAATCATTTGCAGTTGTTCAAGTGTTTCAGATAAATGTTAATAATTCATAATTCTGATGGATATAAGCATCGCATTTTGTGTGTATAATAAACATTATTATTATTATTTTATTATTATTATTGTTATTATTATTATTATTATTATTATTATTATTATTATTATTATAGAAAAAACGACTTCCTGGACATTGCTTTGACAAATTCTTTTCATAATCATATCATGTATCAACTGAAGTCTTGAACGCCGTCCTTCCTTGTTGATCTTGTTTTGCATATTTTGTACTCTTAAAGTGTCAGACGAAGAGGACAACAAACTTCTTGTATTGGCTATAAGTGGATGGTCATTCTTTGTAATACTTTTGGTGTTTGTTTGTGTCATAGCAATAAAGGAAGGATTTGTTATTTGTGAAGGTAATGACTTTGTATCCATTGTATCTAAACAATGAACAGCGTACTAGTTTATTATGTGTTATTTCTTATAAGGAAGTACAGTGCATTAACATCGTTCTGGAATATTTTGTCGGTGATATCATCCTTAATTTTTTGCGGGTTGAAATTTTACGTGGATTTTTATTCAGTCATCATGATAGCTTTAAATCACATCACCATACTGTTATTTAATATTGTTGTTCGTCACAAAAAAGTTTTTAAAAACATGTTTTCAAAGTCCACGGGGTTCACTACCTAAGGTCGGTAAACAAGTAACGCAGATCATTTTAGATCTGTGTATAATGCATCCATTTGAAGAAGTGGGCTGCATCTGAGAAAATACAAACAGGTTTTCCTAGCCCAATCATGTGCTTCGAACGTATATTGTGTTAATTAAGTTTAAAGCCTCGTAACTTTGAAAAACAAAAATACATCATGTCCACCAAATAAGTATCTTAATTAAAGCAGTTACTCACATCATCAGTGTCTGTGTCAAAACTTGATCAGTTTATAAGCTAACTAAAATATTCGTGTTTCGCCAAAGTTGTCACTTAAAGAAACACTTAGTAACGCGATTCAACATGTATGTATGTCCGTATCAATTACTTTTGATTAAATCATGTACAAATTTTTCAGAATTAAAATATCATATAATCTATATTAAACGTGTGTTTTTTGGAAATTGTAGATCGGCGTGAAATCAGATGCAACGCAGGGGAGGTTACAGAATCACAAAATGGGTAACAGTGTTTAGAAAGTTATTCGTATCTCATATTTAAAAATCAGACTTTATAACCCTATTATGTTTTTTATTTGGTTTGTATGATTGTATGATTAGGTTTCAATGATTTTATTTCATGTAAAATGATAAATACGTATGTTGCTCAAACTTTGATAAAATATCGAAGCTTTAGAACTAAAACATTCAATTTTGAACTCTAAATTGTAGTATATCCTCTGAGAAAAATTTCCCTCACGCCTACATGTCTGTGATTATATTGTAAATATGAATTAATTGCGTTTTAACAAGACCATGTACATTTGTATAAGAATGAAAATTAAAAGTTCTGTTATGTTCTAATATTAGATCATTTAAAATAAATGTATTAACTGCTAAATACCTTTTAACCAGATTGAACATTTACACCTTTTAATAGACTTGTTTGCAAAAAATTCCTTTTATCTAGATCAGTATTTAGTATAGAAGATGATCGGAATGCACGGATGCGAAGGGTCATCCAGCTTTATGTTGGACAAAAGTTGTCTTAGCATTCTAGGGGTACTTCAAAGTGCAATATCCATTACAGATTTAAATATGTGACGAGTTCTTTCGATTAAACACATGTATTTAAACTTTAATGATTATCACACCAAAGTCGTCTTCTAATAGTCTGATACTATTTTCTTTTTAATATCTTAATTAGTTCCCAAACAGCATACGAATCTTTAAGAAACGATCAACGTACAGAAATTGTTCAAACACACTATGAACCTCTACAGATTGGAAAAGGTATAAATAAATATACCCATTTTTATAATAATATACAATACATAATATAGAACATAGAATTTACATTTTATGATTTTTTTAAAATACTTATGTTCATATCACTATCTCAATTAATATGTCCGTTTCAAGTAATTACAGGAAGTTTATCAAGAATTAATTGGCAAATAAGTTGTATGGTTTATTGTACAAAAATAGAGGCAAAACTGTTTTTAATCAATCAAATATGTTTTTTTTTTCAGGAAAAATTGCAGAGTACGAGAATGTTGTTTCGTAGATCATGTAAAAGGACAGATTTTAAACTAAGTGCATGTCCACTCGGATGAAGATACATTCTAAATATTATATTAGATCTACATGTACTAATATTGTTGGATGATCACCAAACTTTGTCTGTAGCAATTTTGGAGTTTTTTTTATCAAGTTTGCTTAAAACAATTTGATTGGCCCCTGTTTGACGCATCAAGAGAATAAAATAGAAAACACCTTTAAGTAGCTTTTCTAAATAAACTGTATGTAATACTAACTTGTTTTTTTTTTTTCAATTTCTATGTTTTGCCTTTCGAGTTTCATTTGTTGACAGTTTGTGCTTGAATATTACTTGCTACGTATAATCAGCGAAGGTGCCAGTTTTGTTCTCTTAAAGAGTATTTATTTATTTAAGATTTGACACCAAGATTGTTAAGATTGGTGAAAATTTGATGAATATATGTGCTGAAAATCGAAATGCTAGTGATTGTTCTATACAAAATGAAAGTAGAGTTAAATACCTTTTAATTTTTTAGAGTCTTATTTTTTTATTTATTTTTTTTTTTTTCATAAAATTTATTTTTGTCAATACTTATGATTTTGGATCATGTTTAAGGGTTTTGGGTTGTAGAGGGGGAACGGGGGTATAGTGTAAGTCATGGCCACGCGACGTTCACCTGTGTATTAGGGTATCCCAAAGCACAATATCTATCTTTGAGGCTTTCGGAAGGGGCAACTAACAAACATTCGGAGTTGTCTGATGACAATTCAAAACGTTTATTTGAATTTGTGTCTGCAATTTCTAAGTAACTTGACTACAAAAGGCTCAAATGCAGTGAAACAGTGTTAAGTTAAATGTGTGCAATAGTGTGTAAATAAATGTACCTGTTATCTATCATCCGTTTATCAATTTTCATAAACTACACCAGAGGAACAAAGTTTAAAGTGTTGACCTTTCTGAACATACCTGTATGTTTGAAACATTACAATTAAATTAAGTTTTGAAGGCATTGAATTAGGACACATTTTGTACCATCAATTCTAATAATTTAATGATCTACTTTATGTAGTACATTAATCCATTAACATACACATATTAATAATAATTTACATACAATCGCAAATAAAGATAACATTATGGCTAAATTTGCCATGCGAAAAGGACATTAGATGCATAATTCAGATGATAAAAATGCACTAGTTCACGCACAAATTCTATCAGGATTATCTTGTGTAATTTGCAACAATCATTCATTCACTGTGAACATGGTATTTCAAAAAATGAACAAACCTGCCAACAAGTTGTTGTAATATTCTCCAATAAATGCTATAACATAAAATAGATAACGAGCTATCGCACACTATGCATTAAAATAATTATCGCTTCCATGCAAATATACGGGGTAATACTTTGCAAATGTTTTATGGAAATGTGGAGCCATCGCGTGCAAATAACAAGATGATTGTCTGGTATAAAAACTACATCTAGATTATATTTCTTTATCTATAAGAATAGTAACCAATTTAATCATTATTCATTATATAAAAATGTATTTTTATATCGAACCAATATAATAGTTAGTGCAGTATATTTGTGCAAAATAACATCAAGAAATTTATTTTGATGAATTATTTTGACAAAAAGTGGCCGCAAGTCTGCATTGGAGTAAATTATTGTCAGATTGCCTCTGCATAAATGATGAAAGAAATGCTTAAGGATGAAAATTATCAATTGTTTATATAATCTGTTTCGAGATAAATAATTTTACTTTTTACCTTAGGACGCTGCATAATATCTTTTTAATAAAACACTTTGAAAGATCGTGTAGCCGCAAAATCAGCTTCTGAGAATGTGAATTAATATAAATGCAAGTTAAATATTTGGAAAAAAGTGATATCTCGGAAGCATTGAAAACAGCTAATAACATGAAAATTGCAGACTCGGTTTGATTGAGTCTGTACATGAGGGATAATGAAAAAGTGCAACATCCCTAACGCAAACTAGCACGGAGTTAAGCGGTACTCAAATCTCAACACTCAAACGTGCTAGACTCAGTTCCGTGTATAATTTGGTTATAGTTGTTTCTTAACTTTATCTAGGTTCAAATAAAATCAGTTAAATACGTGTCAATATATTGCATATTTAATGCAAGAAATTTAATTAGTCACCTTTTTAAGTGGGGGAAATAAATAGTTCATGCCATATCAAACATAACGTGATGTCAAAAGAGCAAATAATGCTCAACAGAATACGGGATGGTTAACATTGATACAAGTTGACACCTTTTTGTTATAAATCCAGTGATATAAGTAAATAGTAAAATAGGAAAGTCGGACATTTATTTCGCAGTAGTTCTAGTAGACCGCTAAAACTATATTATGTAGAGAACTATTTCATTACTTTAAAAGTTTAAATTTTTTGTATGATTTATTGTTTTTGAGACAGGTCCGTTTTGTTAGATTTAGAAAGTGTATGTTTAAGGATGAAATCAATGTTTTATATAAAAAACAAAATGACATGTAAGTTTAACTTGATATATTATTCTGGTCCTTCGGTATCATTGAATCTAACACTGTAATTAAGGACACGACAACAATTCCACAATGGCCATATGGAAATGATTTATAAGAGAGCTTTAACCGGATTATATGAGCAAGTTGTCGTACATTTTGATTCATCGTGTAATAAATGATCTCTGAGGCAACAATCACATACAATATTAAGCTATAGTTTGTGTACTTACTTACAAAGCACATTATGTATCTACCGAGGAAAATTTGACAAATTATAGACGTAATTAGAATAATAAAATATGGTTTGAATGTGAATTGTATCATCACCATTCAAGTAAAATAGAGAAAATAAGAATCCTTTAAAGGCACATTGAGCCTAAGAAACCAATAAATGTTTACTTCTTTAGAAAGGGTAAACATGAGTTTTATTATATTTAAATATCGGTATAAAAGCATGCTAGATGCTTGTAACCTGAAGAAAGAAGTGTTACATGTAAAATTATTTGTCATAAAAATAGCAAAATAAACAACAACAAACAGAGTAGTATTTCCATACAAAATGCCAAATAATTATAACTGTACTATTTGCCAAAAGCAACATAACGAAAGATGGTTCAGGTAATTGGCCAATTAGTAATTATTTGTAATCTATACTAGTACACCAAATATAAATGAATATATATATATTTTAAGAAATAAAAAATAAGCATTCCTAAGAGAAAATGGGTCTTTAAAATAGTCAAAAACGTCAAAATAACTTCGTTTTGATTACTAGTACCCAGATAGTTGACTTTCATATTGATGTATCTTCTTTTTGAAAATCTCATATGATTGTTTTCAATTATTTACTCATGATATGAATAATGAAAACTGATTTTGCCTGTTTGATTGTAAGTTAGTGAATAATATTAACTTTGTGTGCGTTGTTACTTAATAATTCAGATGTGCAGTGATATTATCATAAGGACCTATGTCCCCGTGTTATATTTCAGAAACGTTATAACCATAGTTCATTTTAAGATGCCCGACCAAAGAAGGTAAATATAAATTAAGCGGCACTGCGTTAAACAAACAACAGCATATACTTGCCTTCCTTAGGTTTCATGGTCTCAAATGTAATTTATATGGTATGCCAAAAAGTTGTTAAAATACAACTTGAGTGGTAAATCGTTGTTTGGTGATAAAATAAGTCGAATCTTGTTAGAGTATTTTAAAAAAATTTTACATGCAATTTTAATAAGGGATGAGAAAATGTTAGTAGGATAGCACCTTTGTTATGTTTCTTTCATGATCCTACTTCTCCCGCAGACACTTAATTTCCTTTTATAAGAGAAAACACTGATCAGTTGACAGGTGAATATCCTACATTGATAAAAAAGTTTTTCCAACGGTTTATTAATAGCTTTTTGCACATTTTCCCTTCTGAATTATAAAATATAAAAGATGTAATATACCTTAAAGGGAGACACAGGCAAAATTTTCATTTCTTAGTTTTGAATTTTTCATTCCGAATTCTGTAAATGCCCTCAAAATGAATATATTAGACAGTCAAAGGAACAAAACTTTTCCCCATATAAAGAATAAAATGGTGGTTTCCTAACCTGACCCGCGTGGGTCAGGTTAGAGCGCTAGGATTTCACAATAGTTGTCACAGTGAACTCTGGAAACGTTAAAGAACATGTCAAAACAATGATTTTGACTTGTTTCTATTATACAATATCCACAGTATCTGTTAATGTAACTTCAAGCATTTGTTCAAGTCACCTGACTTGCTTAAAAACTATTCGGTGATTCTCTTTACGCCTAAATTTTGTTCAACATATATAGATATATTTATGTTTCAAATCCAAAATATATAGAATTTAAACAGAAATTTATGCTGAAACTTTTAGAAATGCCATTTTAGCGCGAGTTGAGTACAAAAGATCATTTTAATATGTTTGTCATTATTTTGCCTGAATATCCCTTTAATATTAAACAATCTAATTATCATGTAACTGTAAATAGATTAGCTCGTAATAAACACAATATTTGAGTCGCCTATAAATACTAGTGATTACTAGCATTAAAACAATTGATTAAAAGAAAACCAACCGTGACAAAACATCTTCTATTGTATTTTTATGAATAACGAAATAGATGTAAATGTATTAGTTAAATAAATATTCTTTATAACGAACAGAATAGCTAGAAACTCTGAAGTAAAACAAATCAGTAAGAGTCACAGTGACTGAAAACGACACAATCGATCAAATTTCAACAGAATGAAATCCCACATATTTAAATTCATTTTAAAATCATTATCAATATCAAATTTCTATTGATCAGATATCTTCAATTTCATGTAACGAAACAATAACATATCTAACATTTCAGTGGTGAAGTGGTGAAGCTGCATGCAACAGTAATTCAAAAATATCATGGGTTTTTTGTTGTTGTTGTTTTTTCCCCTATTGAGTTATATTAGTTTTTTTGTTGTTGCTTTTTTGTTTTTCTTCTTTTTTGCATAATATTCCAAAATGTTTTACGTTATTACAACAAGAAAGCAATTTGTGTTATCGAAGAACATGCAAGTAGATATGAGTCCATTTCCATTTTATCCATGGCTGAATTGAATGTTTGCTGTAGTTGGTCGTATGTGAGTAAGACAATTACACTATCTTAAAAACTGAACTCAGCTCTGTTTGACATGGAAAGCAGATATGCAAAATATTGAATCATATCTTTCATTGTATTATTGTCAAAATAACTCCTTGTATAAATTTTTTATTATTTATATCTTTTTAACAGAGCAAAATCATAGAAAAAACAAGGTGGGTGATCCCGTGACATTTGTGTACGGTCATCGCTTATTCTTCGTTATAGTCTCGAGATTGAAAAAATAAAATAGCCCTAGACACATCATTGTAACACGTTTTACATTTATCTGTTATATCACGTTTTAATTGTATCATAGATACTGCAGTGTATCAAGTAATTACTTACAAACTAGGGCTATTTTATTTTTTCTATCAAAATAAGATAAAGGTTTAAAGACAACCTTTTTACAATAGCTCTGCGTCTCGAGACTATTTTCATAGGGGAAATCATGTCATGAATATCGCTTCAATTTAGATGAAACAATGTAAGTATTTTTTATCACAAGGATACAATTTTGTACTGATAAACTGATTACCAAGGAAGATAAACGAAAACCATATTCTTCAAACAGACATTGCTCTCAAATGACTGGATGTTTCAGATAAAAATAAGATTGAACCATACAATGTATTAATGTTTTGCAACATGCGATAAAAACATTGCTGAGTTTGTATAATTTGAAAAAAAAGTAAAACCAATTCAAGAGCAGAACTCAATCTTATATATCATGATTGTGAGTATTTAACTTCTTTAAAGTTGAGCGAGTCATACACTGTATTACCGAATACTTAAGGAGGGAATTGCTTGCTCGATAACATTGTTATATTTAAGACGGGCCCCTATCATGGCAACCCACGCATGTGTTTTGCAACTGAGTCTATCACCAAACGTTATAGTTCTGTTCGTGAAGTGAAGTGAAGTGAATATCAAACATATTTATACCTGAACTAATGTATATTGATTCGGATCTAGGGTTTTAATAATGAATATATGCAGCTGAAGTGTTTATTAAAAAGATATTAAAATACAAGTTTCCCGTTATTTAATTAATAGACTGTTTTATTAATTGGCAATTCTCATTTATACAATTGATTTAATGTACTTTTAACAGTTTGACTGTTTGATTAAAATTCCAGAACATTGCATTGAAGTCAATCAAATTTTCTAGACATTTTGTCTTTTATTTAAAAAAATTAATCATAGAAACACTTTTTGGTGATCACAGTCTTTAACAATATTTGCATTCGAACGGCTGATTAACGGTTTCGCATTAAGTTAGTTATATGGAATCTTCATGCACAATGTATACATTGTATGAATCCGTCGCCATACGGTTGTCCATAAGTGTAACATTAGTCATATTATATCGATGTAGCATCGTCGTTGTCAGATGCCTTTATCCCCCCATTATCTGGTCTTTAAGCTTGTTGATTACATTTGCATCTTTTCTCTTCTTTATTGTTCTGCTTGCTCTCTTTGTTCACGCTTGTTGCCCACGTTTGTGTTTCCTTTCTTCCTATCTTTGTAGTTTATTTTTTAATCTTTGTCAAATCTTATTTTTTTCCATTTCGTCGAATTTCGTCCTCAGTTCTTGTTTTTCTTAAAGTAAACGGCGAATGACGATATTTTGATCCTGTGATTGCCGTAGGCGAGATGGGTTTGCAGAATTTTAATCTAGGAATAGAACATTTGAGAAATTCTTAAGAAGCTGAAGTTTTTTTTTCCGGATGTTGATGCAGCAGACAATTGTTCGTCAATTCTCTCAGTGGCAAGTATAGTACTAATACTTTTGCAAACGTTTGCTTTATTACAAATTCGCCTAAATTTTCAGTCGACCAGTCTTGCGAGGATTGGAGCTAAGCTGACTTGCCCGTGTGCCCTGTCCTGCTTGGTGTCCTGCTTAGCTCGTAACCGGTGGTCTTGTGGTGGAAAATGCGATCATTGAATACAACTCTTCCTTGTTGATCTTCTGTTTCATATTTTGAATGACCGACAGAAACGTAAATATTATACCGATTGCAATGGTACATAACTTAAGATTGCAGCTGTTTTACTCGTCCCGTTATGTTTTTCAAAATTACTTATATGTGTACAGTCGAGCATCATGGAAATGGGATAAACAAGAAACTGCAACTTGTTTTGGTCCTTATGGATCATTGATTCCAATACAATATTTTGCTGACTATTGAATACTGCTTAAGCTGGAGTTAGATATGTTGCTTTCACATTTTTTCTTATCTGTCATGAACAGACTCTATCAAACTGAGTGTGCAATTTCTATCTTTTAAATAAAGATTTCCCCTTTTCTAGATAGTTTATATCAACAACAAGGGTAAGTGCGTGTGGCAGCGGTTTGTGTCTTACTAGTATCAAATACTTTTTTTAGCGTTGAATTCACTTGTCTATAGGGATCTTTGGAGTTATGTCTTGAAGATTGAACACTGCTTAAGCCGTTCCTAGGGGACATAATGAATGTTACACCTTACATTATCTCTCTCATGATAAAACCTAATCAAACCCCGTCTGCTATTTAAACCTTTTTAATCTGCTTTAAGTCATCTCCAGATTGCCGGAATTCATTCTTCGTCATGCGAATTGAGTTATGACTTTAGTGCACAGCATTTTCTCTTTATGATAAAGTTTCAAACTGCAGGGCAAATGATAGAGATTTTTTTCAGTTTACTCATGTAGGGTAATAACAAAGAGCTACAACTTCGTTTTCATTGCTGCAGCTGCGTTTAGTGAACGTTTAGAACTGCATTTTAACATCACATCTCCCTTTTGTAGCTGAAGAGAAACTGTAGTGTATAAAATAATTACTTTCTTGTATTCATTTTTCCTATCTGTTACAAGACGCCAATTTCATTGCCTTAGCGACACGAAAGTGTTTTATCTCTATGGAAATTCATGTCCGGAAGATCGCTCCAATTAAGATAAAAGAAACAATGTTAGTATATTTGTCCCAGGGATACCATTGTATTTTATTGCAGTGCATGGCACTGGAATTTTTGTACTTAAACTGTATCTGATTACCAACGAAGATAAAGGCAAAACATACACTTCAAACAGAAATTGCTCTCAAATGACCAGATGCTTTTCAAACAAAATTAGATTGAACCATATTTTGTTCTGCCACATGGGATAAAACATTGAGGAGTTTTATTTCCAAAATAAAACCAATACTAGAGCAACACTCATGATTGTGCGTAAATGTTTTAAATAGAAATTATGGAGCATTTTATAAATGATTGTGTTACTTGTAATGAGAAAGTGTTGAATTTCGAATTTGTTTGATACCTAATGACTAATTTGATGTGTGTTTGAAATAATGTTTGTGTTGAAAATCTGGAAACAAAGTGATCCCTCGGAAGCATAAATCACAACAAAATAACATGAAAATTGCAGACTCGGTTTGATTGAGTCTGTACATGAGGGATAATGAATAAGTGCAACATCCCTCACGCCCCTAGCACCGGTTTGAGCGGTACTTAATTCTTGAAGTTTTCAAATTGAATAGTATATACGATTATTAATGAACTGACTTCAAACAATGATACAATTATAACACTTTGCATTTTGGTACTACATTGCCTATTGCAATGAATGAAGTTCACTATATGTACTTTCAAATAGCCTCATTACGTTTATAACCAACTTCAATCACTATAAATAGATGTTACACAATCATATATTTATGACTTGATGCACGAATCAAAATGATTTGGAACGAACATTCGGGAGTTATTTTGAGTTGATTATTTCACTATTTAAGACGTTATGTAGTGAAACCAATGTTCTTTAACGCTGAAATATTAAAAAACTACATTCCTAGTACTATGGCAAGCATGCTCCTGGATTTCAATCAAATTCATTTGCAACATGTATTCTAAAATTATCAGATTAAATTAGAATATTTTCTTTTATCTTCGAATGAGTTTACATAAGGTTCAATCCTTACGTGCTTGTTGAGTGTATACCAATAATCCTTACTTCAGAATTGTAATAAGATTTTGTAAACTGATCTGTCTTTCGAGATTTGGATATACATCTGTGAGATCTGCTCTTAATAAATGTCTCAATACAGGGAATAACAAGTAAAATGGTTTCCTGCGGGGAACATTTTTAAAGATATAAAGATATTTCATTTAACTATTTTCAACATTGTTTGGGAGGATAAATAAACGTTTGCATCAGGAATATAGTTGACAATAATCGATCAATATAGAAGAAGGTCTTTGGTGATTGTGACCGTTGAAGACTGGAGAAGGTCGAACATAAACAAATTATTAGAAAGAAAATTAGTGGTTTGTGGCATGTAGATTTTCAAAGAAATTATAGATCTCTTTAAAAGTACATTTATCTAGGCTATCTTAACTTAGTTTTCATTAAAATTGGGAAACATTTTTTTCTTTCTTGCCGGTGGTCCTGTGTTGCTGGATCGTGTTGGGTTGCGTTCATTGAACGCCACCCTTCCTTGATGATATTGTTTTTCATATTTTAACCGATATGGAGATGAAGATTTTTTCAGTTATAAAACATACTTGTTTGTAGATTTTCAAAGGTAATAAAATACAGTTTTCGTCTATAACACAATTCTTATACCTATGCAAAATAGAAATTAACTGAGTTGCAAAAGAAAGGGTTAACTTGGTTACTTGGAAACTCTGAATACTTACTTGAGCAAATATTGGCAATCCTAATTTGCAGAACTGCATTTACCGAAAGCAAGAGCACACTTTATTTTGCAACTGAGTATATTTCACATACAACACGATATGTCCGTTGTATAAATTTGATAATACATTATTGTATCAACAAAGGAGGTGCATGATGGTTATTATGTAAACACCCTATGGATCTTAAAAGCATCAGTAACAAAGTTTGTCACTTTCCGCTCAGACATATGTTGCATTAAAACTTATAATATGTGAAAGCGAAAAGAAATCATTCACAAGGGAATTTTTAAACTTTATAATCATATTTATAAAATTCAAAGCCTCTTGGAAAAAATCAAAATGTAACTCAGTCTACGCTTTTGGTTGTCCTTGATATAAACCCATTTTTAAACCGGATTTTCGTGCAGATTTCGTGGAGATATTCTTTCCCTCGTTGGTTCTTGTGTGTCCAAAACATGCACACTGCATATGAAGAATGTGGCACCGTTGTATGTCGCAACGTCGCTAAATGTTGCACCATTACCGCTAAATACTGAACTCCGATAAATGACGCAAAATCATCTGACGATAATTCTCGCAATAGTTACATTTAATGTCGGACGATTTTCCCTTCCTGTTAAATGTCGCAACGCTACCGTTAAATATCGCAAGATGTATATTCATGATATAGATCATCTTATCATCAACATCATATCCGCATATAAATAACACAGGATACTAAATACTATCAACATAAATATGTATGAAATTGCATACTTTCCTATTCACTTTAAATGTCATTTTTATTTGCAATTAAAAAGGATTAAAGTATAGTATGCAACTACGCAACATGTTAGGTTTCATCTTTTAAGCATATTATGTACTTTTGCAAGTTGATAATTACACTAGTGTCTTCTTCCTCACAGATGTGGATTCAAATTCCGCCTTGTATTATGGAATCTTGCATGTCCAGGTAGCATACAGAACGTCAGTGGTTCTACTAGGTTCCCGCTCGTTCACGGTGAGGGGGCAACAGAGGGCTTTCACCACCGGTAAAGGTTAAAAGTCGCTATATAACCATACTGTGTTATTTGACCTAACTTATGCCTTAAAACTAATAAGGACTTTACATGTCGTAATAAGAATTTATAAACTTATAAGGACAAATAAATTCTTTTTTCGTCTCCGTATAAAAACCTCATTAAAAGGTATATAGTTTAAAATCACGTTGTTTTTTTTTTTTTTTTTTTTTTTTTTTTTTAATTTTATATTTAGGTGTTCTGGTCTGTGTTTAAGATCAAATAATTCTTAACTCCTAATGATTTTTAATAAGGCTTAAAAACTTCTTATTAAGTGTAACAAAGTTGTAATTAGGTTAATTTCTGCGAATTATGAGTATAAATTCCTAATAAGCTGTAAGTGGAAGTAAGAAAGTTCTAAAAAGTTTTTTTTATCTCTCCTATTTATGAGTATCAAAGTCCTATTTAGGCTTTCAGAACTTCCAATGAAAAGTTCTCAATAAGTTTTTTAAACTCCTTAGCTGAAGTAAAATCCTATTTCGACTTTTAAAATTTCTTATTCCGAGTTTTTTTATAAGAACATAAATTTTGCATAAGACGATTCCATACCCAAACATGCTTTATAACATTGTCATTTAGTAGAGATTTTCGACCATGCCACATTCATGCATCGAGGACATGTTGTAAGGAAAGTGACCGTGCGACCACATACACGTATCACAAGATGTCCCCATCGCGTGCGCACGTTAAAATATTTCTGATGTTCCCTCTATGCCACCGTAGCCCTATGATTAAAGGGCAGACAAAAATGCACTATTTCCTTATTATTGATAAGGAGGCGACTTTTTACACACTTGTCTTGTATTGGTTTATATACAACAATAGTAAAGAAAACCAAGAGGGCTATCAGTTTTCGTCCTTTTAAGCTCGCTATGAAATTTTAAAGAGATCGTATAATTTATAGGAAATTTTAAAGTTCCCACTGTTTTTTACTTTTCATTCTATGTATATAATAGAATCATTTTATTTTTGCGAAAAATGAACGTTTTAAAAACGTTTTAAATGCATTGAATATGGGAGATAATTTCACACTTTGTTGCGAATATTAACTTGGGGGCATTTTTGTCAAAGTACGCATTTAATCTTTTATATTCTATGGTGGCTGATTTCTGCCATTTCGTGTCTTTGTCTCTCAAATGTCGAAGGCGAAGACACGATAATATGCTCACTTATGCAATCTTTTCCTTCGCATCACAAGATTCCCCCCTCTCTTTCGAAAAAGGGACAAAGAGCTGTCCGCCCTTTGATTAAAGGGCAGACAAAAAGCGCCATTTCCTTATTATTGATAAGGAGGCTAATTTTCACACACATGACACAATAGTAACGCAAACCAAGAGGGCTATCAGTTTTCGTCCTTTTAAGCTCGCTATGAACTTTCAAAGAGATCGTTTAAAATTTATAGGAAAATTTTAAGTTCCCACTGCTCTTTACTTTGATTCTATGTATATAAAAGAATCAAACATGAACGTTTTAAAAACGTTTTAAATGCATTGAATATGGGAGATAATTTCATACTTTGTTGCAAATATTAACTTGGCGGCACTTTTGTCAAAGTACGCATTTAATCTTTTATATTATATGGTGGCTGATTTTTTCCATTTCGTGTCTTTGTCTCTCAAATGTCGAAGGCGAAGACACGATAATATGCTCACTTATGCAATCTTTTCCTTCGTTTTTTGAGGGCGCCGACACGGATCCATCATACATTTAAGACAAAATAACAATATTTTAACCGGCAAAAACACAAGATTGTCTTCTGTAGAAATATCGTGTCGGCGGGTAGAAAACTGTGTATGGTCGCCCTATATTTGTCGTGTCGTCGTGTCTTTGTCTCAAAAGGCGGAAGGCGAAGACCAATTTGTCGAATCTTCGATTCGTCCTGTCTTCGCCTATTAAGTGGAAGACACTCTATTGAACAATGTTTCGTTTCGACGTGTCTTCGCCTTCCGTATAGAAGAATACTTTATCGATGAATTTATTTATAAAAAGTCTTGGTTATACATGTAATTGTTAAAATAACTATTAATTTAATAGGCAAAAAGTCAATTTCGTGAAATAGGCTATATTTGCACTATGTTTACTTCAAAGTCAGCATATGCGTAATCGTTTTGTGCATGTTTACCGGAATGTTAAGGCACGATGATATGAAACATTGTTCAATATCGTGTGTTTGTGTCTTCCACTTTCGTGGCGAAGAAACAACGACACAAAGACTCGTTTTGAAAATTTTTTTGGGCCCCGTGTCTTTTTTCGGGGGCGAAAGACCAAAGATTTTCGTTTTGCGTGTTTTGCGCATCCCTACCGGAAGTTTAAAGGGCCCCCGACGAAAAGGGAAAAACATTTTTCCAAAAATGTGTTTTTTGTTTTTCCTTTTTAAGGCGAAGACACGAAAACTATAGGGGGGCCGTTTCCGAAATTTCTCCCCCTGGGGGGACCATAGTTCTAAAAGAAGATTTTCGTGTTTTCCCCTTTTTAAAAACCCGTTTTTTTTCGCCTAAATTTTAAGGGTTTGTCTCCGTGTTGGCGCCTTCAAAATTCGAAGGCGAAGACTCGGTAAGTATATAATCGTTTCTTCGTGTATTTGCCCTCGACTTTGAGGGGCGAAGACACGAAATGATTGAAATCAGGCGCCATAATATTCGACTTATCCTACTTGTAACAGGAA
Organism: Ruditapes philippinarum; assembly: GCF_026571515.1. Lineage (NCBI taxonomy): Eukaryota > Metazoa > Mollusca > Bivalvia > Venerida > Veneridae > Ruditapes > Ruditapes philippinarum. The sequence continues at coordinate 97,500 of NW_026863785.1, read as the reverse complement.
AGGTAGTGTGGCTGATTTTTTCATGTATATATGTATAATGTTTAAAACGAAGACTCTATAATATGCTCACTAATCGAGTCATCGCCTCTTTTTCGAATTTGAGGGCGCCGACACGAAGATACGATACAATTTAGACGAACTAACGATATTTTAATAGAAGAAGACACCAGATTGGCTTTTGCAAAATTATCGTTAAATCTTCGTATATGAAATAATTTATACGCGCCCTATAGGTAACATGTCTTCGCTTCAAAAGGCGGAAACAAAATAATTGGCCAATTTATCGAGTTCTAAACTTTCGGGGCGGACTCGACGACTCGATAAATTGGCCTGATGTCGTAGCTTAAATCCACGACATCTTGTTTGCTAAATGAAAAAGAAAAAGATGTATATATATGTGTTTCATCACCAAGGGGCTGTTTGACATAAATTATGGTCGTCATGTTTTAATACCAACTAAGATGACTTCAATTTTAAACAATTATTTTTGTATATCACAGCAATTCCTTTCCTATCTGTTAGACAGCTTCCATATGACTTACAAAACGTTGATTTTGACATGAAACCAGTTGTTCAACATGAATTTAGATATTGCGATATTTAACGGTAGTGTTGTGACATTTAAAACGGCGCGGCATTTAACGTCACTATTTCGGCATTTAACCGCAAAATATTTGACGCATTTAGCAGCGGTTGCGACATTTAGCGGCAATTGCAACAATTTGGCGACGTTGTGACAAATAACGGCACCACAAAGAAAATATTAAAAAACGACTAGAAAATGATGTTTTCAAGAAATCTAAGTAAACATCCAAATAAACCATTATTGTATTTTCTTCATACGAACGACGGAAAGATATCTCTACGATGACTGCATGCAAACCATATGTATATTTTGAGGAAATATATAGAGGTAGCATGACATTTCGATTATTCCCCCATCCCCCAAGAAAGCTTTGATTTTCAATATCCATATAAATTTCACCACCCAAAAAAATGTGTCCAATTATCTAAATGATCACTAATCAAGTATATTTTACTTCCTTATTTGAGATATTTGAACGCTTAACTTTCAAAGTATGTTTTTAACATTAATTGCGTATGAAACTATTTATCAATATTATGTTTAGGCTAGTCGGTAACCACAATCAAATACGAATCAACAAAGTGTTAATTACATTAAGTTTAATTAATATATCCTGGTATTGTTTATATTATGAATTGGTTCAATTGTAACAGGATATTATTGATAATGCATCAATTTAATATGAATTATACGTATATATTGATAAAATCTTGAAACTTAAATACAGCTATAAGTGGTTTCCTATCATCTGATTAATAAACAAGTATTATGTATTATATATATATTGATATATTTTGTGCTAAATGGTTGGTACTTCATAAGTGTTCATTTATCTTTAGCATGCTAGGGGCGACTGATTCTATCCAAGCAACCAGTGCAGACCAAGTTCAATGATAGTCCGCACTATTTAGAACTTATTTCGAGATCTTTTTTAAAAAGTGATAAACAGTTTTGTCCAAATAAGAACAGGGACACTTCCATTTAAGATATTAAGCGTTGTAAGAGATTAAAACAATACCTGGATCACTTATATTATAAGTTATAAAGTTTTTTTACAGGTTATATGGTCCTATATAAACGGTTGTTCCGAGAGTTGTATTGGAAACAATCGTTTATGTAAGGTCATATAACCTGTCAGGAATCTTTATAACGAATTTATAATAAATGCGGCAAACTTCATTTTTAGAGAAAAAAAGTAGATTTTTATATAAACTGAGAGCAGTCGAGTATATAAAACTATATTAACGTCACGATTATCCAATGAAATACGACGTATCAACCGTGAAGTATTATAATGTGTAATATAATCTAACACTTCATTATAGAAAAACAAACTGACATTATTCGACTGGTTCTTTTCAATAGTGAACTAAACCAGAATTACGACTGTTGATACACAAATTGTTATTCTTACATTAGACACTAACTTCTTAAAATACTCTTCAAATCTTTCTAACAGTACATTCTCGTCTTCAAATGTCTTCAAATAGTGAATTAGACACAACTTTGATCTTCTAATTTCCATAATTCAGCAATACAGATTGATTCAATCTGTATTGCTGAATTATTTAGATATTTCATGTACGTGCATTTATAGTGCGTAAACATGTGTACGAGTAATTCATAAATGCGGATTTCGTTCCTTAAAAGGAATCTAATCATTGAATTGATCTATCTGTATACGTATCATTTAGGTAATCAGAATGTTCATACTTATTGAGACACATCCTTGCGCTTCCTTTTTCCAGGGAAGATCTGCTGATTTCTTGCGGGATCCTGGTCTGTATATGTATAAATATGCAATGAATTGCTTCCAAGTCTTAAAATAATAACTAATTTAGTTGAGAATCGCGTTTCAAAAATATATAAGACGTTACAATCATTAAATTAAGCTTTTGTCATATTCGCAAAGGAAATACTGAACATGAAAATTGCGTTAGGTAGCTTTTGTGTAGCTGTTCTACATTTGACACAAGCGATGTGGTTTAATACGGCGGTAAGTATTTATTTATTTATTTACCTCTTGCACTAAGATGTTCACTGGTTCAAAGCGCTTTACAAGTTTCATAAAAAAGATTTTATATAATATTTTTATTGTTCCACCACCTCACATATTTGTTAATAAAAAGCGAAATCTGGAGCATTTTTATTCTTTTTGGAATAGCGACGGAAGTTTTCGTGTAGAAGTTAGTGTAGTTGATCACATGAACAAACTTTAATAAACATTGAAGGAATTTAATAAATCTTCCTAATTCTGAAACATATGGTGTCTGATTTATCCCATATTTAACAGCTTTGATGCGGCTCCTTCATAACTGCCCAACTCAACACAAATTGTCTTGTAATTTGTTATGGCAAATGCACCAATAAGATCGCTATTATATATGACATGATGGAGCAAAAATACGGTGCAGACATGCGTTGATTTGTTTCTGTTTTTTATCTCAGATATTTATTTGTTTTTATCTCAGATATTTATGTTTTTTGTTTGTTTTTTCTCATGTGTTTTATTTGTTTTTAACTCAGGTGTTTTATTTGTTTTTATCTCAGATGTTTATTTGTTTTTATCTCATAAGTTTTTTTTCTTCTCATATGTTTTATTTGTTTTTAACTCAGATGTTTTATTGTTTTTATCTCAGATGTTTATTTGTTTTTATCTCAGGCGTTTTAATTTATTTTTTAACTCAAGATGTTTAATTTGTTTTTATCTTACCTGTTTTCTCTTACAGACGTGTAGACGGGGCTGAAGCTCCCGTCGCTATATAACGATAATAAATTGTTCAAATAATACAGGGACTTCCCACATTGTTAGATACACGGATGAGTATTTTTTCTTTACATTTCATTTTAACTTTATGTCATTAAAAGGAAAAATATGAAATTATATTACAGTTTATGTAATTTACAGTCGAGTTTTGTTTTTGGTTTTCCAGTCAAAAAATAACTTTCTAGATGAAATGGCTCATGTGCAGAATATGTCACAGTGGTGTAAACTTCTTAACATAGAGGATTGTGAAAAAGGTAGGTAACTATGATAACTATCATCATACTCATCAGTAGCTCCGTAATCTTCATATACATATATCCCTTTGGAAACCAATTATGTAACAGAAACGAAACTTTTATAAAAAGGGGCATAACTCTATCAATCATCAGTTGATTGTTGCGAAAACCAAACTTAACCAGTGTTTTAATATAACATAGTTACATGCCAAATACGAACACAACCCTTGAAATTATTCAATAGAAATCCTTAGGAAACCATTTGCCTAAGGGCAGACAGACGGACGGACGGACAACAAAATACCATTATACCTCCCAAAGTTTCTTAAGGCGTATAAAAATAGAATAGCTATCAATATGTAAAATATGCATGTCGTGGTAAAGACATTATTTTCACTATGCTAACATTTTGTGGTTTTGATGTCGTTTTGCAGTGATCAATTCTGTACCTACATCATTGATAGATGAAAATTGGAAAGTACTAGAAAGGTTTGAAAACGGTAAGCTTTATCTTATAAAAAGATCTGCTGGGTAAGGAGTAAAGAGTTGTCTCAAACTAGTCATAAAGTAGAAACTTTATACAGGACATAAGGTAAAAACTTTATACAGGTCATAAAGTAGAAACTTTATACACGTCATAAGGTAGAAACTTTATACAGGTCATAAGGAAGAAACTAGTCATTAGGTGGAAATTTTATATAGGTCATTAGGTAGACCTTTTCATGTAAGTCATAAAGTAGATATTCTCATATAGGTCATATGGTAGAAACTTTTATACTAGTCATAAGGTAGAAACTTTATAATAGTCATAAGGAAGAAACTTCTATACATGTTATTAAGTAGAAACTTTCATACTAATCATTAGGTAGAAAATTTGTATTGGTCATTAGGTAGAAATTTTCATATAGGTCATATTTCAGAAATTCTCATATCGATCATATGGTAGAAAAACTCTCATACTAGTCATTAGGTAGAAACTTTCATATAGGCCATAATGTAGAAATTCTAATATAAATCATAAGGTAGAAACTTTCGTACTAGTCATAAGGTTTAGACTTCATACTATTCATAAGGTAGAAACTTCAAAATAGTCATAATGTAGACACTTCATACTAGTCATAACGTAGTAAGAAGCTCTATACAATGTACTATTCATGAGGTAGAGACTTCATACTAGTCATAAGGTAGAAACTTTATACAGGTCATAAGAAAGAAACTTTGGTAGAACCTCTATACTAGTCATAAGGTAGAAACTTCACACAAGTCATAACGTAGAAACTTTCATACAAGTCATAAAGTAGAAATTTTTATACAGGTCATAAGGTAGAAACTTCATACAATATAGTCCAAACAGGTAATAACTTTCAAACAAGTCATAAGGTTTAAAATCTTTTATACAAGTCATGGGGTGAAGACATCATTCAGGTCATAAGATAGAAACTACATACCGGCATTATGAAGAAAATTTATAGCAGTCATAAGATAGAAATTTCATGATAGTCATCAGGTAGAAACTTCATGATAGACATAAGGTAGAAACAGCATAAGGTAGAAACTTCATGATAGACATAAGGTACAAACTTCATGATAGTCATAAGGTAGAAACTTTATGATAGTCATAAGGTAGAAACTTCATGGTAGTCATTAGGTAGAAACCTCATATTAGTCATAAGGTGGAAATTTAATGACAATTATAAGGTAGAAACTTCATGATAGTTATAAGGTAGAGACTTCATGATAGTCATAAGGTAGAAACTTCATGATAGTCATAAGGTAGAAACTCCATGATAGTCATAAGGTACAAACTTCATGATAGTCATAAGGTAGGAACTTCATGATAGTAATTAAATAGAAATTTCCTGATAGACATAAGGTAGAAACTTCATGATAGTAATAAGATAGAACATTTATGAAAGTAATGAGGTAGAAACTTTATGATAGTCATGAGGTAGAAACTTCATGATAGTCATAAGGTAGAAACTTTATGATAGTCATAAGGTAGGAACTTCATGATAGTAATTATGTAGAAATTTCATGATAGACATAAGGTAGAAACTTCATGATAGTAATAAGGTAGAAACTTTATGATAGTCATAAGGTAGAAACTTCATGATAGTCATTAGATAGAAACTTCATGATAGTCATAAGGTGGACATTTCACGATAGTTATAAGGTACATACATGTACTTCAAGACAGTTATAAGGTAGAAACCCCATGATAGTTATAAGGTAGAAACTTCATGATAGTCATAAGGTAGAAACTTCATGATAGTCATAAGGTAGAAACTTCATGATAGTCATAAGGTAGAAATTTCATGAAAGTCATAAGGTAGAAATTTCATGATAGTCATAAGGTAGAAACTTTATGATAGTCATAAGGTAGAAAGTTCATAGAAGTCATAAGGGAGAAAGTTCATAGAAGTCATAAGGTATGAACTTGTATGCTAGTCATAAGATTGTTACTCTAATACATTTAATTAGGTTGTAAGTTTTCGATTGATACGTTAGAAACTTTTAATACCATGTTATTAGTCATAATGAATAAAGTTGATACGAAAGAATAACACTTCGTACTAGTTATAAGTTATATAAAGCTGTTTCAAACATAAGTAATTATCATTTATTTGTGAAAATAATTCAAATTCGATTGTGAGAAATGGTTGTAGCTTATTATAAACTATTTTGTGTCCACTTCTTGATACTAACCAGTACTGGTGTCATATGAGGAGGCTTGGCGTGGCCCCTGTAGAGCTCGAACTCATGTATCCTTGGTTTGAGAGATAAAGACCTTAACCACTAGACCACTGCTTCTCTGAAATTTAAGTGGCTGGTCATGTTTAAAACTTTCTGTATTTGATTCAAGCAAAATTTGTACGCCATTCGAAACGTGATATGTTGTCCTAAAGAAAGCAATTCTTTTGACAGATTTCACAGGAAATGTACCGGAAGCAAACTTCGATACATGTTCATCAAGTTTACAAACGGTAATGACGCCAAAAAGGCCGGGATATTCCGTATGGCCACCATGTACACTTGCATTCAGATGTTCCGGTTGCTGCACGAATGCTATTAATTCTTGTCAACCCGTTACCACCTCGGAGAAGCAAGTAAAGGTATCAAAAAAGATTAACATAATGATCATTTATTTTCTATTTCTTTTACCATTCAGATAAATAAAAGTTAAACCGCATAATGCTGAAAAGCAAATTCATGCTCAGGTTTTTAATGCGTACTGAATGAATGCTAATGTAAATTCCTGAAAAAAGAAATTCAATATCATGAAAATGAACTGCAATACACTTAAAGCTACATTAAATAAATTTCATAAAAACAGAAATAGCAACATTTCATTATTAAATGTGGTTTCATATCGACTCCAGATCTTATCATGGTGTCAAGACAACCAAAATGACTTTTATAATCATAAATATCTGCGACCTCATTGTGGCAAAATCGGAAGTAAACTTTCTGTTTGCATAAGAAACTCCGCCTTCGAATCATCCGTACATCAATATTAAATCTTAGACCACAGCTGTTTTCTCTCGGCCAATCAGAGAGGCTAAAAAGTGTGTGATATATCCCACACATCACAGTAAAGTGTTTGATATAACTATCATGTTTGTATTCAACTGAAAGGAAACCCCTGTTATGTGCACGCTTTATGAGGGGGGAAATTCTATTTATATTGTAAAATAAATAGTGTAGTTCCCTTCTTAAAAAACAAACAGATAGCAAAAGTCCTTTGACCAATTTATTTCGACATTTCATTATTTTACAAGAATAGTTACTGTATTTGTAAATAAGAAAAAGCTATCAATAATGAAGTGAAATTGAAATGCGTTTATCAATCTATTTAAATCTATATTTGTATCTAAATTTTACTACCGCTTTTGTGCTAATATTTTCAAGTACTGTGATTTCAATAATCGCATCCTGAATTATGCCCGGCTCACTCTTAACAGCAGACACTGTAGATGTACACTCATTTACTGGTTTTGGAAGAGGGGATTCCACTGGTGGGCAAAGAGTTTCCGAATGGTGACTGGGCTGCGGGAAATGCTATGCTTAAAGGCTTCAGAGGGACGTTTGTAATATTTTTTGAGTTCATGAATGAGGTAAAAAGTCAATGCAGGATGTATATAAAGCATACAATAAATAAAAAAATCTACAAGTCAAGTTAAATATTTTCAACTTCAGCCAAACAACCAATAAATATCCTGAGCCGTAGGGTTCTTTAAGCATTAAGGTAAATATTAAATGAAAGTTACCTGCCAGTGTCTCCAACGAGCCCACTCTTGTTAACAAGCCATCGTCCATGACTTCTGTCTAAGAGCATTTTTCGGTAAGCAGTCTTGCTTCTTGACTTCTTATTCAAGCACTGTGTACGGTGATATGTCATCAAATCATTTAAATGAGGAATCAACATGAATAACAACAAAATCACTCAAGGTGTGAAATCGTAATGTTATCACATTCAGAAATGTTAAATTCTTCCTGACTGCACCTTTTGTGATAGAAATCTAAAATGGAATGTGAAATCTATCATTCAAAGAGTGTGTATTCAGTAACTTATAAAAAACATGAATAATGTTATTTTCTCGTGCATTTTTTGCCTACAATAAGGCCAAATAGACTGAGTAAGAACTATTTGGATATCCCTATGTGATTGTAGGAGAAAAAAACGTTAATACATGTTTAATCTTCACCATAAACAGAGAAAACTACCTGTGGTCTAAGTCAGATAGATCGCTCGTACCAGTTGGATGTGAGATTTATCAACTCGCTTCGCTCGTTGATAAATCTCACATCCAACTGGTACTCATGATCTATCCTATACAACAAACATGGCTATAAGTAGCAGTCCTAATATAACGGTATATTTCTGCATTGTAACGGATGTTTTCATACAAATTCAATATTCTTATGAGATGATTACTCTTTCCTGAACTCCATGCCAAGTGCACCTTGAAGCTAAAACGGTTAAAGTGTGTTTGCACATGAAAATCTCATATTTGCTGTGTTCTGTGTAGCAACTTTAACACTGTGACGTAGCACGTACACGAACTGATTATAGTCTTCATTTGCATGTTAAAATTCGTATATGAACTTCAGTGTTTCCGTGGGGTTTTCCATTTAAAATCGTAATTTATGAACAATGTTTGATAAGATTTACAACGCAACTTTACAACATGAAACTGTATAATGCTTGGTTTTCAGGCCGACAGTAAAGTATTTTTACATAATTTATTTATTTAATGTAGCTTTAAGTGGATATATTTGTTTTCAAAACTATTCCACGACATACAGTAATGAAATAATAGTTATTTAAAGTGAATAGCAATCTTACTTGATTTTCAACGATTCAAACACAATCTTCATTATTTATTTATTTTTTGATTTTCTGTTATGAAAAATGTTTCGTATGGCTGGGCAAAAACCGAAAGTACGAATCACGACTCAGCAATCGTAGCCCGTGACGTACTGTTTACCACGACCACATGTGATTGTGCAGATGGCACCACCATTAATTTTCATTGAAATTGTCGACTTTTGGTGTCAAATAGATTGTCTGAGAGACATAATTACAACAAGAATAGTTTTAACCACGAATATTTCATTTTCTTTGCTGCTTAAACTTATGACCCAATTGTAATTTACCACAAACTTACAAAAATGTATACCAATAACATTATATATCCCAGACACATCACCTCCATTGTTGTTGCTGATGTTATTGCTGTTGTTGCTGTTGTTATTATTGTTGTTGCTTTAAACGTTTTTATTACTTCAGGTAATTTACACCAAGCTACGAAATCCGGGACATAGACATGTCATTGGAGATATTGACATTAGTCTTGTGTCGATAACCGAGCACAACGACTGTATGCCAAAATGTAAAACAAAAGAAGAAGATTGTCATACATTTCAGAAGTATGTTTGTTTATTATATTTTTCTTGTGTGTTTGTGTGGGTTTTTTGGGGTTTTTTTTTGTTAACATTGTGATGATACTGGTGCTTTGTTTTTCAGACTCATATCGGAAGTCAAATCATTCAGCCGGAAAGCTTGACTGTAGGAAAAAATCGACTGACAACTCTATGTTAATATGTCACAGGTTGCGATGGCAATTCCTTTTAGTCTTAGAACATGAATATTACCGACAAGAAAACAGATTTGAATTTCATATTAAAACATGTCAAAAATCTAAAGTTTTTAGGGCGTCGAACAGACGTTAACAAAAATGTATGACAAAATAAAGTGACTTATATCGCACCCGCTTTAATGCGTTTTTAATTTAATTATATTATATAAGTTGATTTAGATCATTGTAATATAATTTATAATCAATACATTACAACAGGTATGAGCCGAATATATGCAGCTGCGTCTGTCGGCCTGAGAGAGAAAGCCTTCGAAAAACCTGCAAAGGGAAACAAATCTGGGATGAGGAGGCATGTAATTGTGTATGTGTAAATATGAACACGACTAAATGTCCGTCATCTTCTTATTTCAGCACAGAGACTTGTCGGTAAGATCTTTGATTTAGACAAGATTGTCTATACAATTCAAAGCATTTCATTAATATTATATTACTGCGTGTTCAAAATGCACCCATATATCGCAAACTGACAATAATGTTAATGAAGAAACTTTTACCATGCTTAATATTTTAAATGGATTTCAATCTAAACAAGCCCATAGGTTCTAGGGGGATTTTAAATAAATGCACTGACTGATTATCTAACAAAACAGACCATGAACAGACGGCAATAATTTGCTTGCTGATTGTGGCGCCTTTATATTTCGCTTAATGTCGCACCATTGTCGCTAAATGTCGCACCATTGCCGCTAATATTGCGATCTCCGCTAAATGTAGCAAAATCTTCTGCCTTAAAATGTTGCAACGGTAAAGTTAGATGTCGCAAGCTTTTCGATAGCCGTTAAATGTCGCAACACTACCATTTAATGTCGTTTTGTATGCTGTCGCTATCGATGATGCCAAACGGCGCGTAGTCGTGCGACGGTTTGTCGCGATGTCTGATTGTCGCTCGCTCGTCAATAATTAACATCTTTATTGGCATGAGAAAAATATCAAAAATAATAATTTAAAGCCTTAGTTGTGGATAAAGGTACGATACGAATAAAAACATTAATAAAAGAGTGAGCTTGATTTGTAAGCCACGTAAGATTTCCAGAATGTTAATCATGTCATCATAGGCAGCCTCAAAAAAGACACGCTAGGCTGATATTTTGCATACGCGTGACCTAAAGTGATGATTGCATCAATGAAATTTGTAAAACTTTAATCTGATTGTGGCAAAATAATACTACATGTATATAAAATGATATTCCAGTAATACTGATAAAACCGCATATGTGAAATGCCGACACAAAATATAAAAAAAAATCTGATCTGAGATTCAATTTTATTGGAATCTTTCTAAAATAAACTACTCAGTGTATTATATCCATCTCAAGCTGATGTCGTAGCTGGAATCCACGACATCTGGGTTGCTGAATGAAAAGAAACGTATACAAAAGTATTTTATCAGTGAAGGGCTCTTTGGCATAAATAGTGGTCGTCAATTTATAATACCGACTAAGGTGACTTCAACTTTAACCAATTATTTTGTACATAACAGAAAATCCTTTCCTATCTAATAGATAGCTAGTCCAAAGATCATTTACATAATAGAAATATATAGACATGAATTTAGACATTACGACATTTAACGGTATTGATGTGAAATTTCACGGTAAAGGAAAATGGTGCGACATTTAAAGTCATCGTTGCGCCAAATATCTTGAGACAGTTTGCAGCGGTTGCGACATTTAGAGGCAAAATCAGGCTTGATAGATCTCTATTTACATGTAATTTTACCTTGTTTTATGTCCATCTTGATTGTTTAACAAATATTTTAGCTGTGAACTTAAGTCCAGTGCCAACGGTGAAACTTATATAAGTCAACTCTTGAAACGCATGAAAACTGACTTACTCCGACAAGACAATCTGAAGGAAAATCAACACGTCAGTAAAGAGATTGAAGTGAAAATGGTTGCTGGGAGGGTAACAGTGTTTGGAGAAGAAATGCTGGAAGAAAATGTCAATGACAAGAAGGGTGGTGAGAAAATTACGTTTTTATGTCACGTCTGCTACTAACAGAGACATTTTTATGAGACATTTGCTGTATAAATGAAAACGTTCTATTAAAAAAGTTGATTAAATGTAGCAAAATCTTCTGCATGGTCATTTATCAATACTGCTAGATAGTGATGTGGATATGTTGTTTCAGAGAGTTTTCTGGGTTTCATATTGCCTGTAGAATATAAATGGTATGCATTTCAGTTGTTTTTTCCTGTATTTGATATTTTATACTTGTATTATCGAGGTGCTGTATTGTGCTGGGCAGCCAAGAAATTAGTTATTGTTTGCGATTATTTCCTTTTTTATATCCTCTATATGCTTGTAGATTATGATTGACAAGATAAGATAAGTGTGTATAAGTAGACAAGAGTAAGCGGTCTTTTGTTTGTTTTACGTTAATTTTTATTTATGAAAGTCATTGCCTTATGTCATGTTGATATGAAGTTAATGTGCATGTGTACAAATTTTCGGAGTAGAATGTTGTAATAGCGTTTTAAGTGTGTAAAGCTAAATTTCTGCGGCCTATAGCTAAGCAAAATATAGTCTGAAATAATAACAAAATAGATATGTCTGAAAAAAGTGTGTTTGTATATTTACTTTATATTCATAAAGCGCGTGTATTGATTGAATCATTGCTTAAACAGCTACACAACAGCCAGAACATTTAAAGGCGCATTATGACCCAGAAATGTTGTTTTTTCTCAAAAAGCTTAGAAATTTTGGTGATTTTACAGACTCAAAAACGTTACTCATTGGCTGATTACCGCTCTAGTAGCGGTGAAAAATTACTTTAAAATGTTGGTTCTGTATAATAGAAAAACAAAACATGTATCTCAGGGTAATAGTTCAAATTATTAACCATTGAACTAAAAAGCACCAAAAGCGGAGATATATGATATTTTTATATTAATCTTTAAGAATATATTATACAAAATTTCAATGATGGCAAATGCAGGTGTATATTTATTTTGTGATTAACTGACCGTATGATGTATGATATGCTGACTGTATAGATTTAATGTTCTGTCCCATTTGAAGGAAATTAAAAAACATCTATAGCAAATCATAATGTTTTAATTTCGTCGTCATCTTGTAAAAGGCATGAATTAAATAAAAAGAAGAAAAAAACGAATGCTGTCGTGTACGGGTTGAAAAATTAAATTCATATATTTTTGTATTTAATTTGATATTAAACTATAAAATTTATTTCTATTCTCATTATTTCTTAAAAAGTAATCAGTCTGCAAAAGAGTCACTGTTTCTACAAATACGCATAGATTCATATCGTTGTCGGCGCAGGGTGACGTCGGGGAGACATAATTAGCACCATCTCGTTAATTATTCAAGAGGTCACGTGCTTGTTTTGACAGGTAAAATTTCTGCGATGATGAATGTTTTTCAAGACTGCGCAGTCTGGTCAGGATCCATGCTGTTCGCTATCATTTTATTTACTTGTTATAGGGTCTGTAAGCGAACAGCATGGATCCTGATCAGACTGAGCGCATGCGCAGGCTGGTCTGGATCCATTTGGTCGCAAACCCATTATATTGGTTTTGTCGTGACGCGGCTCATATAATATTTGCTTTCGATATTTGTTTTCACAAATATTTTATTTAATCAATGTGTGTTTGGAAAATATTCACTTCAAAATAATAACTTGCATGCCTAGAAAGATTAAGTAAATATTTACAATGATGAATCTACATAAAATGAAGAAATTTGTTTCATATTGAAAATAATTGTGCTACTGAAAAAGTCTTAGGTAACCATTCATTTTTGATATTTGATATAGTCCGGGAGTAGGAAGTATGGTTTTAAATAGATAGGATATCAGAGAAGATAGACCCTTTCAGGAATTTCATTTTTCCGAAATATGTTAAAAAGACTTAATACACTGCCTAGGCTAGTTAACAAAGTCTAAATACATTGCTTTAGACGGTGCAAGGTGGTCAAGATTTATGTAAACAAATGTATACTGCTTTAGATGGTGTTATAGATGAGTGTGACATGTTAATAAAGACTGAATATACTGCTTTAGACGGTGCTAGAGGATTGAGTTAATTATGTTAATAAAGACTGAATATACTGCTTATGACGGTGCTAGAGGATTGAGTTAATTATGTTAATAAAGACTGAATATACTGCTTTAGACGGTGCTAGAGGATTGAGATAATTATGTTGATAAAGACTGAATTGATATACTATTTTAGACGGTGCTATGTGTGTGGTAAAACTAGGAGTAGACTTGCGAATATTGTATAACCTTTACATGCATTTGTTAACATGTTTACAAATAAAGTAAAAATAAATAGCTAAAATCTTGTAATCATCCATACAACATAACATTAAAGTACACCAATTTTGTTGTAGTTACTTAAGTAGTTACGGGAAAACTATGTATAATCTGTAAGACTTCTTTGTTCCAACCTTCAATCTAATTGATTCAATTAAAATTGAAAGATAAAAGAGATATATGTCTGCTATTATTTTCTCATAGCAAAGAAACGAGACAATATTGCCTAAAATGATAGTTCGCAAAGTGTCCTTCCGTTACATCTGAAGTTTTTATTTGACTGGTCTATTGCAAATTTCTTTTTACTACATTAAGTGTAGGAAAATATATAGTGTTGTGAAATCTTTTTATAATTTAGTAGTGGTAGTTTACAGGATCGTAGGACAGGGCGGACCGTGAGACTGGGCGGGCCGAACTAGGGTGGACCTTATGTTTGGACAGGGTGGACCATATTTTTTGGACAGTGCGAAGCATGACTGGAGACGAGGCGGACCGAGCTTGGTTTCAAATTTAATATTGCTTTTTTATTTATTTATTTATTGATATCTTGATATCAATGTCATCCTAAAAACATGTATATTTAAGCATTTTCATATTGAACAGATTCATGTTTAGAAATTTAAACATCTAGCTAGTTAAACATGTATACATTTATCATGTGCGCACGACATACGGCACCCGAAGGCCTGAGAATGAGAAGATATGAAAACCCGAAGGCCTGCTCCCAAAGCGAGCCTTACGGTAACGCGAGTACCTGCTTTTGAAAACTTTTGCCGGAAGTATTGCAAAATTATGGGAAATAGACCAATTGCAACTTTTCGAATAAAAGCCGAAAAATTCTAATTTAAAACGGATGCGTATATAGACTGGTCTCCTTTGCACTTCTATGGGAGCCATAATAGGAGAGGGAACCAGGATAAAAGGAATTAGTGCATAAAATATCGATTTTTGGTTTCCTGTCCTGTTATGGTTCTAATCTCTGTTCTCTGATGGGTGGATTCAATTTAAGAATTATATAAAACATGAAATGGCCGTATATAGTGTGTGGTTGTGTTAAGTGCGGCCAAACGTGTGCAATCCAAACTGTTCTGAAAACATGAAATGACTTATATTAATGTGTATGTACTATAATTTCTGCCAAAGACTTCGTTTCGAGGCTTTGCCTTATTCATATAATAACTTTACATTTATTATTATTATTAACATTTACCCATGCAAGTTTACGTATAAAACAGCTAGCGTAAGATATAGTGAAATCATTAGGATATACTTACTATATTGTTGAGATCACATTCTTGGAATCATTTTCTATGTTATAACACAGATACTTAAATTTGAAATTATTATTATAAAATATTTGAGAATATGCTTATAATATCATGAATGTTACTTTTAGGTATTGTTTAGTTTGTTGTTTTCAATTTTGAATACGTTTGTACAGTGATGAGATATATGGATTTACTTTTCATTTCGGGCAATGTTGTACAAAGCTTAAGACTGATCAAAACACTATTGCCTTTTATGTTAAGGCTATAGTATGTTTTCCTTATTTTGCAATGAATAGCCATAAGTGAAGATCTTATGTTTTGTTTTTCGTTAAGATCGACACGCATTTTGGTAAATTATTCAACAATAGTTCTGTGTGTTTCAATATAAACATTATTAGGAATTACATTGATCTGTACTGACACCAGTCAAGAAATTATATGTAAATGTATATATTGTTGTAATGGGCCGGTGGCCAATATCAATAAATAAATTGTCATTGTCATTGTCATTGATATAGTGAGGAAGGATTAAAAAAAAGCTCATAAATAAAGCATATTTTCCTTCTGCGCTGATGTTGATAAACTTAACTATAATATTTTTATATAATTATACCATTCATAACATTTAAGCTGTATAGAGGAATAATTATTTATTATTAAAATTATAGTTAATTCGTTACTATAGGAAAACCAAAAACTAGTTAATATACAATGAATACATATGTGTATCAATTCACTAAGCTGACAGCATCTTAATTATTAAATATATATCATGCTCATCTTTGTGTGAATTATCTTTAATTGCTGAAATGTATTGAAATCTATAAAATTCTTACTGGAATATGTATGTCTTATTTGAATTAAATAGCGTACAAACTACATGTATAGGAATCTATGTTTCCTACTGCGGGTCAAGTAAAGCTGGGATTTTTTAATGACATTATATATCATAGTGTGTCCATTTATATTGTGTATGATTTAAAGCATAAAATATCTGCTTTGTGCGAGTCAAATTATTTTTATTTTATATTTACAAAGAGACTGTTAAGCAATTATCAATGATTTCAAATATCAAATTTGAGCATAGCATATCTTTTAGACAAAGCACAAAATACATTTCTAATACAAACTAACTGGTCGAAATTGGGGAGAGGTCAACCAGGAGCATGCAGTCAAAATTGATAATATTATATATGGATAGAATATTTCAACATGACACTTTCTACCAAAAAATCCTTGATCTAACTGCGCAAGCCTTAATTGCCCTGCGTAATTGTGTTATATTATATGCGTATAAATTAATATATGTTAAAATGTTAATATCGATAATTTTTACATGCGTTTTTTAAAGTTTTGTACATGTTTATATGTTTGTCTGACTTTGTCATCATATAAAATAATAAATAAGTCATCTTTTCTGTGTACGATGCAAATTTTGTCTACCTTTTGTGTCCATTTTTGTAAAGTCACTCATCATCATTTTACGCTATTGTGTTCTATTGTGTTTCAAATGTCACACGTGAATAGCAAGCCTTTTCTATATATCGTATTGTTTTATAAGTTTTACCCTCTTATATATAGAGAATAATAGGTTGGTGCCGTGGATGGAGAAAGTTTATCTGGCGAGGCGGAGGAATTTATTGGGTGAGCCGAAGGCGAACCCAATAAAATCCGGAGCAGAGCCAGATAAACTTTCTCCATCCACGGCACCAATCTATTATTCTTTTTATCCTGTCACCGTTTTTTTTTAAAGAAATTTATTTGGCAAACTACCTTTAATCACACTATCTTAAATGTTTCTATATAAACAAAGAAGGCCCTAATTATTCTACAACAATGCACTCGCCGTTCTTATTATCTCCCTGTGTATTTTCACATTGAGAGCGCCATTTTGTTTGAAAATGTGATAAATAAAAACAATTTTTTGTCGAATTTTGTTGTGAAAACTATCTAGAATGAAAGAAAATGGTCTAACTAAGAAAATGAATTCGAACACCAATATCTTTTATTCAGTCGTTAACGCTGTACAGACGTTTAAAGTTTTGTTTACGTGACGTCACAATGTAGCGCCAAACAGCACGTGCAAAACAATCAAATCGAGTACGCTATTTTAATATCGCAAACGAGTTAAGTTTTACATTTATTTCACTTTTAATAATTTTTATTTCGCTTGAGTGAAATAGAGTGAAATAAAATAAACAAACAAAGTTTTATCAACGTTTCCAAAATTCGTTATTCTACACACAGAAGATTTAACGACAGTTTTTATATTTTTTCTTGAAAAGTAGTCCGGCAAACATGCATACCACGTGATCAAGTGCCGTAGATCAGTAAAAATATACGGCACCTTGTTATCGGACCGAAATTGATACAAGTGACAGGATAAATATATTATTTAATGTAATGTCCAAATAATTGGTCCAACACGATGCAGTTAGTAGAATTATAATTTCACTAAACAAATTTATTCTACATTTATTTTAATATGTGTACATATTTTTATAATACTATTACAACAAAAAAGAAGAAGAAAAAACAACAACAAAAATACAGTCCGCCCTGTCTCCCGGACCGTCCTGTCCGTAAATTAGTTTTCAGTACGCATGCGCTATAAATTTGGAGGAATATCAGTATGGCGGAAAAAAGTCCTGGGTAATATTTTCTCAAAATTTGAAGAAATTGCAGTAAGTACCTTGTGAATTTTTAAACCAATAAGTAAATTATTTCGTACTTAGATGAAATGATAACATTATAAACAAAAATAAGTAACTCGGCCAGGTAAATTACCAAAGTTTTTTCAATTGAAAACGAAACTAGGAAGTAAAATAAATTTTGGGGTATTTCCGCGTTTTAAAATGCAACAAGCATTAATCAGACTATTGTAAAGCTCTTCTTCAAATGAATTCCTTATATTAATTGATGATTGTAAAACGGCCAGTCCTATTGTGTGTGGGTAGGATTATCAAAATGAGTGTGTACCGAAAACGAAAGTAGATATGGCAATCACCCCTATCCACGAGTGACCAGTTTCGACGCCCTTAAGGATTGTTTTGGATGCGTCTATAAAAACCATGTGATTGTATTGTATAAAATGTTGTAAGTTTTTAAAAAATCTCTAACCTTCATGAAATGGGTAAATTTAAGCTGTTTTTCCAGCTATTCCTTTTCATGAACAATCCTACTTTGACTTCATCCATAAGCGGCCATTTTTATTGAGTGTGCCATTGATTGGTTTTAATTACACACTATACTCAACATCACTAATTCCGCGTCATCACTTACCTCGCGTTAATGGCATATTTTCATGTGGCCAGTGTTAAAATTGGTCAGAATTGACATATTTTATTCAAACACCTTAACAACAAAGTTTTTGTGCAAAATAATTTAAATCTATAGATTTTTACGTAAAACTGAGCAACATTTTACAAACTTCTGCAAAAAACAACAATAGTCCATTAAATTTGTGCATACGTCTGAAACAATCATCATTTTCTAAATGTTCTTGTTTGTTAAAAAAATAAATTTTTAGTTACAATGTAAAGATTATTTTAATATTTAAAATTATGCAAAATAACATAAAGAAATTATAACTGAAACATGAAAAAACTGAAATAAAACACCATTACCGCGAGTTAAATGATGACATACTATTTATGTCTCCCCCACCTCGGGGGGAGACATATTGTTTTTGCCCTGTCCGTCCATCAGTCCGTCAGTCCGTCCGTCAGTCCGTCAGTCCGTCCATTCTTCGTTTCCGGACGATAACTAGAGTTCCTTTTGACCTACAGCCCTCAAACTTCATAGGATGATTGGTCTTATAGAGCTGATGATCCCTATTGTTTTTGGGGTCAGTAGGTCAAAGGTCAAGGTCACACTGACCGTTGGTCAATTTCTCGTTTCCGGATGATAACTAGAGTTCCTTTAGACCTACAGACCTCAAACTTCATAGGATGATTGGTCTTATTGAGCAGATGATCCCTATTGTTTTTGGGGTCAGTAGTTCAAAGGTCAAGGTCACAGTGACCGTTGGTCAATTTCTCGTTTCCGGATGATAACTAGAGTTCCTTTTGACCTACAGCCCTCAAACTTCATAGGATGATTGGTCTTATAGAGCAGATGATCCCTATTGTTTTTGGGGTCAGTAGGTCAAAGGTCAAGGTCACAGTGACCGTTGGTCAATTTCTCATTTCCGGATGATAACTAGAGTTCCTTTTGACCTACAACCCTCAAACTTCATAGGATGATTGGTCTTATTAATCAAATGATCCCTATTGTTTTAATGGTCAGTAGGTCAAAGGTCAAGGTCACAGCGACCGTTGGTTAATTTCTCCTTTCCGGATGATAACTAGAGTTCCTTTAGACCTACAACCCTCAAACTTCATAGGATGATTGGTCTTATTGAGCAGATGATCCCTCTTGTTTATGGGGTCAGTAGGTCAAAGGTTAAGGTCACAGTGACCATTGGTCATTTTCTCATTTCCGGATTTCTCCAGTTCCATTCCTGTTTCCATTCACAGTTATTCTCAGCAGTGGGGGAGACATGCGCTTTTTTACAAAAGCATCCTCTAGTTTCAAAATGGCCGACACACGGTCTACATCTGACAAATTAAAACTAATTTAGATTGAATATATTGTTGCTTCCTTGTGTCATATAGCAGAAAAATGACTAATGATACAGTTTATGACAATTTTTGTAGTGTGAGTTTATTGTTTGTGTTCTTTACTGTTTTAAAGTGTTAAGTACCGTGACCTAAGAGGAGCACAGTATACAGGAGACTGTACACCATAATACTTTTACTTACGTTGTTCACCAATATCAAGAGCATAGACCTGCAAAGTATCAACCAGTGAAAACTAGTTTATCTATTCTTTATTTCTTTCATAAATAAAGCATAATTATATGCGGTAAAATGCTATTGTTGTATTTTACAGTGGTTTGGATGGTTGCCCTAGTCTGTTTGACCTCCACTGCTGAAAAAATATAGGTTGGAAAATAGCACCTTTACTCTCTTTGTCGAACCTGCAAAAACAAAATAATACATATATTGCAGCAACTAATTAAAATATGGAAATTCATTCCATTCAAATAAGATAAATATATCCAATTAATTTTCAATTAACATTCATTCATGATTAATAACCGTAAAAAAACACATACAGGTTGCTTTAGGGTGAAAAAATGCGCCAAAAAACAACACTATAGGGTAATTTTACTGCCATGTGACCTGAGAATAAGGAAATGAGGTCAACAGACAGGATGAGGTATTTTCCAGTCCATTTTTGCAAGGAAAACATGGAACGTAAAGTGAGGGTCAAAATTGCATTAGTGAAATCATACAAAAATCTCTTGAATAAAGCATAACGTGCTAAATCTTACCTTTGGGTGTCTTACTTACTACATATTGTTACTTAACCAACGAGAGGAATCCCCTTTTGCTATAGCGTAATACAGTAAAACATAAATTTAAAAAGGGGGAGGTACAAATAAACGCATGCGAACAATAACACAACATAGTTTCTATTACCTACCTGCACAAATAGTTGTGAAGCGCTCTTAACATTCGTCTGTTTCGAAGGATTCTTCAAATCAGTGCAGAAATATGCTTTGGCGAAGACATTTTGGAAGCTCTGGTCAATTGATAAAGCCGGTGTATCGAGACCTTTCATTGGTTCTTGCCCAAGGCAATATAGAATAAAAGGTTTCGATACATCGGCTTTATCACGTGACCAGAGTTTTCAAAATGTCTTCGCCGAAGCAGATTAATTTTTATGCTTGCAATTTAAGATAAAGATATGATAATTTTTGTTGTCTACATTTTATTTTTAGGGTATAATTTTGTTGATTTTTCATCCATCATATTATCTAAAAAAAAAAAAAAAAATATATATATATATATATATATATATATATATATATATATATATATATATATATAGCTTTAATGGAGTATACATACTGTATTAATGTGTATATTTTGCTTCAAAACACAATGATACGAAAATTTATATTTGGGTAATATACTATGTTCTATCAATTTTAGTGAAAATGTATATTGTAATTCATAATTAAGACAGCACTTTTTAGTATAAAACATGTATCTTACGTATATTTGGGCAATATTTGGGTAAATTTTTGCAATATTTGGGTATATTTTTGCAATATTTGTGTGTATTTGGGTATATTTGGATATTTCATGCTGCCCCCTATGTTTATTCACGGGAGCTTGACATTCTATCAATAATTGAAAAATATGAGCAAATAATTAGAAAATAAAGGTAAATATATATACCCCTCTATACAATAAATAGAGGATATTGAATGAGTGTAAGTTCAATACTAAATTTATTGCACGAGTTGAATAAAATTATATTATGCGAGCCTCTGGCGAGCATAATATTATTTTATTCAACGAGTGCAATAAATTCAGTATTGAACTTACACGAATTTAATATTCTATTTATCACATACCAAAAATAAAGACCATTGAAAGTGAAATAAGAGTCTATTTTCATTAAAGCGCCTATAGTATAACGCTCACATTTAGCGCGTCTTTACACTATGTTTGTGTAACGCTTATGACGTCACGTCAAAATATATGCACGGCCATGCAATACCATATTCACGGAGTTGCAAAATTGGCATGGGTGTGTGATAAATAAGCAATGTTATTGACAACTCAATTAAAATATCATTCAATTATACACAAACACAATGTATGCATGGAAAATCAATTTCAACAAACCTGGTATACACAATACAAAATTATACTGAAAACCATAGGCTAAACTACGTTTTCCGGTACTTTCTGTACATACCTCTGGGGAATTTCATCAAATGAAGTGGAATATTTACAAATTCTATGTTTTTATCCTTTTTTGTGTCGCCTCTAAGGAGTTAGTGGCGACATATAGGGATCACTTCTCCGTCGTCTGTCTGTCCGTCCGTCCGTCACAAAACTTGTCCGGACTACTCCTCATAAACTACTGGTGCAATTTCATCCAAACTTTACAGGAATGATCAGTACCAAGTCTAGTTGTGCATATTGTCAGCATTTTCCGGTTCAATGATTTTTGTCAGAGTTATGGCCCTTTGATAATTTTTAATTTTAAAGTTTGTACGGACTACTTCTCTTATACCACCAGAGATCTGCCAAGAATTTGAAAGTACTGGGCCCTGGGCCCACTTGGTCTGAAAATGATGGGCCATTTTTACCAAAGTATGGGCCTTGGGAAAATAAGTAAACATTGACCAAAATAACTGTTAAAAAGTTTGTAGATAATTAAAAATTATGCCTACATGGTAACTTTCTAACTAATATTAATTGCAGGCAAAATATTTTTTAAATGGCTGCTCAAAAATTTGATATGCAAATTTATTCACATAATTGTTGGTTCTTACTTGTAATGTCTTATATTGTGCATTATCCATTTAATTGTTCATACTTTGCACCAAATGTCCCTTACCACTGTATATTTACGAATTTTATTGCCTCTTGTATGCCTCTGTGAAGACAGCATACCTCAAAGACATTTGCCGAAAGACCTTTTGATCATGAAAAAAGTCATGCACAATGTTTCTCTGATTGGTTAATCACCCTGTCAAATATTCTGATGACGAAATATACATCTTTTTTTACACTTCATCAGCCCAAACTTGCGTGAACTTGAGTGACCTTAGGGTTGATCAAGTTGAACACCTGTCAGATTATACTGTAACTTACAGCATTTCTTAAAATAGCAACACTTTTATTTCAGTTACTGATAATCATTTTAAATATTAAGTAGTTGTATAATTTGTTTGTTTGTTTCATTGGATTAAATTTACGGTAGTAGAAATGAGTATCTGTGTGGGAAAGGGATTATGAGAAGAAATGCGGTAAGTAGATCACATGGACAAAAGCTATAGGGGAATGGATAAACTCAAGAATATGCGTAATTACAGGACCATGGGTAACATGTTGCTGTTGGTACCAGTTTTGACTGGATGACTAAATAAGTAAAATAACCCAGCAGACAGTTTTGTTTTCTCATAAGTCTGGCACAGATTTTAGATGCGCCCATGCCCCTTTGCTTCCGATTTTCCTGCGCCATTCTCATTTTTTTAGCGCCAATGGCGCAAAGTCGCGTCCTCGGCAGATCTCTGTACCACTAATGCAATTTCAATTAAACTTTACAGGATTGATCTGTAGCTCAAGTCCTTGCGCATATTGCACGGGTTTTCCGGTTGAATGATTTTTTGCCGAGTTATGGCCCTTTGATAAAAAGGTGTTTTTTTCTGTGTGTTGCCAGATACGCAAAAGCTTGTCCGGACTACTCCTCATAAACTACTCATGCAATTTCATCCAAACTTTACAGGAATGATCAGTACCAAGTCTAGTTGTGCATATTGTTAGCATTTCCCGGTTCAATGATTTTTGTCAGAGTTATGGCCCTTTAATAATTTTTATTTTTAAAGTTTGTCCGGACTACTTCTCTTATACCACTAATGCAATTTCAATGAAACTTTACAAGATTGATCTGTAGCTCATATCCTTGCGCATATTGCACGGGTTTTCTGGTTGAATGATTTTTGGCCGAGTTATGGCCCTTTGATAAAAAGATGTTTTTTTCTGTGTGTTGCCAGATACGCAAAAGCTTGTCCGGACAACTCCTCATAAACTACTGGTGCAATTTTATCCAAACTACAGGAATGATCAGTACCAAGTCTAGTTGTGCACTGTCCGTCTGTCACAAAATTTGTCCCAACATGAAATTGGCCATCATGAGGCCACACATGTGATTACTGATTGCTGTCTTGTTAAATTAAAGGGAAATAAAACAATTATTTCTTAATTTGTAAGAAAATAATTAAATATCATAATATGAAAAATTCCATACAAAAAAAAAGTAAATACACAAGTTTACGCAAAAAATATCTCTATTATGGAAGATGCCACTACTGTACGTACGACTGATTTAATTTTATTGATATTCATTATAAACATTTTATTTTTTGAAAAATTTGCAATTGATATTGAAAGAATACTGATAATTTAAAACAAGTCAATTTTTTCACCTTGAACGGTAAAACAATGATAGAAAAATAGAAATATCATGAAATTGTATTAAGAACTCACGTTGGTGTTATTCCTATTTAAGAGCTTAATCTATAATGTACCGGAAAACGATGTTTAGCCAGGTTTTCAAAAAGGTCAATAATTACAACCCCTGATATTTTAGATCAAAGCATTACATAATAATATACAGTCGAACTTCGTTCGCTCGAACTCGGAGGGCCTGTGCAAATTTGTTCGAGAGATCGGTAGTTCGAGCCAACCGAGGTTGAACTATTATCACGTAGAACATAGGCATAAACGTTTTCCAGCTTACATCTGTCGAATGATAAATACGGCAATATAATTGTTTGTTAGTACATCAGTTCGTCGAATACGTCATTTCTTTTAAATATTAGGAATTATTATCACAGTGTTTTCAAATGAGTATTAACGGTACACTGTGTTAATCTATATTCATGCATATTGTAATTGGTTGAGTTCGATTGGGCAATCATTTACCTAACTTGTTCAAAATATATTTATCTGTTTATTATGGGATAAATTTAATTTTAAACAATGGATTAATAAACTATTTAAAAAGTAAAGCAAAATTTTACAGCAGCATGTTTTTTTGTCATTTACTAAAAAGTATCATTCTATAGATAACTTTGTTACAATTCACGTTACATGCACCACGGCTGTAATTAAAGCCGTCCAGGTAAACATCATCTATTTATTGACTTATTTCACGAGTTATTTTCTTTTTATTGTTACTAAAGACGGCAAATAAACAATATTATCATAACAAACAAATCGGTTACAACACCTCTAACTTTGTATCAATTAACCTTAAATTGCCTTTATTACGATCACGAGGTGTTAAAAACATGCGACGCCGGCTGACACTTTAGAACATGTCGACCCGTAGCTTTTGTTGTCTTTTTGTGTTCGACCGAAAAGGTGTGATTTTCACTATATTTCTGTCGAAGGGACCAGAGATCAGGTTCGAGAGTTCGAGCGATCGGTGTTCGAGCGATCCGAGGTAGAACAATATATATCATATAGGAATTTTGCCGGGACCGGGCGATGAGTTCGAGCGAAGGGAGGTATTCGAGCGATCCGAGTTCGAGCGAACGAAGTTTAACTGTATTGCCAATGTCAGCAAAATATTATGACTTGTTATTTTGATGGGCGAGGAGCATGCGGGCCAATTGTGAGTGAAAAGCAAATGTAGGGGAGTTTTACAGGACTATTGAAAACACTTTGAAATAAGGTTTTATAAACAATAAGACACTCATATAGATGTAAATGATTTAAATGATTTTCCCCAATTGAACACCCCCCCCCCTGCCACAAATGATACAAAAATAAATTGCTACAAACATTTGCTTATGTAGAAAAGTCTTGCAGTAATAAGTGAAATGCCAAGTGGTTAAACACAGATTTTTATTTTACTCAGATCTTCTGTCAAACGGAGAAAAAAAACAACAAAATTTCCTGCAATGATAATGACCACTGATGATTGTCGACATGCCTCTTTGATGAGGTAAAAGGTCTGCCAGGTCTTTTGAACTTTGTCAAAATAAATTGATTAAATGTCTTTGTGTGATTTTTATTTCAGCAAGTCTACTGTATATCATTGATTGTTTTTTCACCTATGCACAAATTATTAAAGGTGAGCTAATTTGTAATCACAATTTGTCTGGTGTCTGTCGTCCGTCCGTGCTTCATTCAGATGGTTACAAAACTCTTAACTCTAAACTATTTATATAAAATTTTAACAAAATTGTTTGTTTGTTTGTTTAGATATTGGTAGTTTATCAGTATGGCACATCAACTTCAGTTAGAGAGGAAAAACTACAGACAGTGGGTAAAGGCTGGTTTAGGACTTGGATATTTAAAGGAGGGACTGGTACCATTCTGTAATGACATAGCTGATCAACAACATAAGGATATCTTACAAAACATTCGGTCTACAAAATCACTACCATCAACTGCGACGTGTGGCAGCTGTCAAATTGATACTCTCAAGCCAGACCATAAGCCAGTTCCTGGGAATGCTGGAAACAAAGTTTGTCCTCATGGGCAAGTAAGATGCAGCTGTTGCTTTAAGGGTAAAACTGCTTGTCCGAACAACATATGTGGCGCCATCTATGACTTTATTGTGCAAAATCATGCATCTTCACCACCTTCACCGAACTGGAAAAACAGCGATGCTCAACAGTGGTGCACAGACCCTTGGAGCATTTGTCAGTGTTTTATAAATGCTCCAGGGTACGAGCAGAAGCAATCTGCTAGTGAAACTGATTGTACTGGGTTAATACACCTATTGATGAATAACCAGTATTTTCATAGCCACATTGCATGCGATGTCTACAAAAAAAACAACCTGTTTGTAAAGGTAAATCATTAATAAAATGTCTTTTACACTACAGCCTCATTATATCGCTCATGTTGGGGTCCAATGTCTCAACACTGCGTTCTAAAGAGGCTCTCATTAGAACGCTCATTCTGATTAGAATTACATGCTTGAGGTGTCAATTATTGATTGCTTTTAAAGGTTTATAATACGTCTATGGAACAGAATTAATGCATTTATTCCATCTTGCTTTATGATATCGGAACTTACATTATGCTTGCTTCTATACTTCTTTATGACAATGAAAACCTGCGTTTTGCTGAATTCAATCATGCCTTATAATTACTGAATGCACTTCCATGTAATTGCAACCTTGTGTGTTCCCTACTAAACCATCAAACTCACATATTTTAATATGCTCTATGTTTAATTGCATCTTTTTTTAAGGACAACGTATTATGTTTGGTGTTTAAGATAAAATCCTTTATAACTATATGTAACATGGTAGTTGTATCTTTAATTTGCTATAAATCTGCCACTTATATTGTCGACATTATGTCAAATTAAACAATTCATTTTGATCAATAATTGACTGATTTGATGTGTCTTAGCATTCATATGCTTCAATATATTCACTGATTACAAATATAATGCAATATATATAATAAATATGATCACTGCGCATCGACAACGAAGATGACAACGATAGCGATATTATAGTCGCATGTGACAGTACGCACTAAGCAGTTGGCAGTAAGCATAATGCGAGTTGCAATAATTTGTGTTCATATTATGACAGCAGGTGTCGCTTTGTCGGTACATCCCGTTATTTTCCAGATGATCCAGTATTTTGGCACGTGGAGTAAACAAAGTTCCCGTCCCTAGATTTGCCTCTTAAATGCCACCCTTTTCAATGGTGGAGTATTAAGACAATTTTCCACCAATAATGCCACCAAAATGCCACAAAAACGCTACCCAAATCATGAAAATGGTGAAAAATTTGAGCAGGACTGATGGTATATAATTTTCCAGTTAATTCCACCTTTTTAGCTCGACTATTCGATAAGAATAAGTAGAGCTATTGCAGTCACCCGAGCGTCGGCGTCGGCGTAACCACTTATGTTAAAGTTTTTGTAATAGTCCATTGACATATGGCTTTGAAACTTTGCACACTTGTTCACCATCATGACCCCAACCTGTAGACAGGAGGAGGTAACTCTATCAAGCATTTTGACAGAATTATGCCCCTTTTTCGACTTAGAATTTACGTTAAAGTTTTTGTAATAGTTCAAATATTTTCAAAGTCCATTGACATATGGCTTTGAAACTTTGCACACTTGTTCACCATCATGACCCCAACCTGTAGACAGGAGAAGGTAACTCTATCAAGTATTTTGACAGAATTATGCCCCTTTTTCGACTTAGAATTTACGTTAAAGTTTTTGTAATAGTTCAAATATTTTCAAAGTCCATAGACATATGGCTTTGAAACTTTGCACACTTGTTCAACATCATGACCCCAACCTGTAGACAGCAGGAGGTAACTCTATTAAGCATTTTGACAGAATTTATGCCCCTTTTTCGACTTAGAATTTACGTTAAAGTTTTTGTAATAGTTCAAATATTTTCAAAAGTCCATTGACATATGCTTTGAAACCTTGCACGCTTGTTCAACATCATGACCCCAACCTGTAAACAGGAGGAGGTAACTCTATCAAGCATTTTGACAGAATTATGCCCCTTTTTCGACTTAGAATTTACGTTAAAGTTTTTGTAATAGTTCAAATATTTTTAAAGTCCATTGACATATGGCTTTGAAACTTTGCACACTTGTTCACCATCATGACCCCAACCTGTAAACAGGAGGAGGTAACTGTATCAGGCATTTTTTTTACTATCAAGCACTAAGAATAGTCGAGCATGCTGTCCTACCGACAGCTCTTGTTTACACTTAATGCCACCAATGAGTGGAAAGTTGGTGGAGTATTTAGACAAACTTTCACCATTATGCTACCTTAGGGTGGCAAACTCATTTTCCACCAAATGCCACTTGTTTCCACTAATTGCCACCATCATGGTGGAAAAATGGTAGAGTATTTAGACGAATTTCCACCATTATGCCACCATTGAGTGGCAAACTCATTTTCCACCAAATGCCACTTATTTCCACCTTTTGCCACCATAAGGGTGGAAAGTTGGTGGAGTATTTAGACACTTTTCCACCATTTTTCCACCACAAAGTGGCAAATTCAGTTTCCACTAAATGCCACCTATTTTCACCCTTTCAGAAATTTTCCACCTTGTGGGTGGCAATAGCTGGAAACTGCTTAAAATTCACCCTGTACCCTAAAAGAGAAACAAACCAATTTTAAAAATAATCTATTTTAATGTCTCCATATGAAATAATTGTCTCAAAAAATAGCAACACATTAGTCATTTTATTATCTTCAGTTTATCTTTTTATTCCTGGACCGTTTGAGAAGGTGCAGAATCACCCTATGGATTTCAGTTCTTTAGGTTGTCAGCCACTTTTCCAGCGCACAATCTGAAACAAAAAAATATTATGAATAATTGTTACAATAATGGAAAACATTAGCTTACATTAGTTTTTTACATGACTATTGGATATTTCTATATTAAATTTGAGTGCATAGATATGATTAAAACCTTAACAAAACAGCATTGCAACATGAAAAAACCCCCCCCCCCCCCCTCAAACTTTTCTTATTCATTAATACTCCATTAGGCAGGAAATATATGCAGAATCATAAATGATATTTTCATTCAGTTCATTAGTTACCTTTCAAGAACTTAAGTTTTGCCTTGTCTGCACAAGCAGGTCTGGCGTCAGACTCTCTGTTCCATTTTCTCATACCAAACAACGAGCCGCCTGTAATCTCCGCTATACTGAATAGCATTCTGAAGAGCCTTGTTGTACCTTTCTCATTTGTTGCATAGTGCCTCAGTTCTGCCATCACTTGGTCCTAAAATATAATTATCAATATCCAATAAGTTAAAGTTACATTTAATAAATTTCATAAAAACTAAAGAGCGACATTTCATTAACAAATTGGGTTTTATATCGACTCCAGGTCTTATTTTGGTGTCCAGACAACCAAAATGAGTTTTATTAGCATTAAAATGGGTAACCTCATTGTGGCGAAATAGGAAGTACAATGTCTGTTTTCATCCGTATATCAATATTAAATCAACAAACATGACTATAAGTGGCAGTCCTCATTTAACGGTATATTTCCGCATTGTAACAGATGCTTTCATACAAATTTAATCTTTTTACGAGATGATTACTTTTACTGAACCCCAGGTTTAGTGCACCGTGAAGCTTAAATGGTTAAAGTGTGTTTGCACAAGAAAATATCACATTTGCTGTGTTCCGGATAGCAACTATAAAACTGTGACGTAGCACATACACGAGCTCATTATAGTCTTCATTTGCATGTTAAAATTCGTATACGAACTTTAGTGTTACCGTGGGGTTTCCCGTTTAAAATCCTAATTTATTAACACTATTTGATGAGATTTACA
The DNA here is from genome assembly GCF_026571515.1 of Ruditapes philippinarum. Lineage (NCBI taxonomy): Eukaryota > Metazoa > Mollusca > Bivalvia > Venerida > Veneridae > Ruditapes > Ruditapes philippinarum. The sequence goes on along the minus strand of NW_026863785.1, from coordinate 67,266 downwards.
ACAAAACTTTTAAACAGGTAAATGAAACTGTAGAATGTTTGGTTTTTAGGCCGACGGCAAAATATTTTTACATATTTATTTTATGTAACTTAAAGACAGAAAATGAAACATGGTATATGTATACAACCCCAAAATTTTAAAATAAGAAAGAAATTTAGAAATACAACACGTCAACATCAGTGCAGGTTAAGTAATTTCATAATCTTCCAGTTTCAGTTCTTAACGAACCTTCATCAGGATAAATATTTGACAAAATTTTCAAACTTAGGTGTACAAAAACTCTAAAATTTGTAAAACTAAGGCCAAAATAAAAAATATGTCTGGTTCAGGGAACCCGACCGACCCTATTTTTTTTACCGCCGACCCTAAACTTTTTTTTTGATTTTCAGTACGAAAATTTTTGGGTACGAAAATTACAAATGTGAAAATTTTGTTTTACGATGCCTGTTGAAAATAGCCGATGAGTAAAATCTTAAAATAATCAAAAATATATTTGATCTTATATGCATCTAAATCAACAACAAGTAGAATTGTGAATGTTTCTGCAGGAAACAGACAAATTTTCAATTGTCACATATTTTCGCGATGCTGCTTTTTATAATTAAAAAAATCGAGCCAAAAGGAAGATGTCGTTTTGTTAAAATGTGTGTAATAACACTTAAAATATAGTTAGGAATTAAATTAACTATTAATAGTTGAGGATGGAGCCATTACCAGTATGTGTTTGTAACATACAATGAATATTTTCTTTTTTTAAGGGATGGGGGGGGGTGTAAGGTCTGATGATGTATGTTTTTTAAATTATATTTCAAATCTTGTCAATCACTTTTATGGTACAGTATATTCCATTTGGGACATATTACCATTTTCCTGAATAAGCTTTTTCTCTGTTCAAACTCTGACTCCCCAACCCCTTACTCTGCTATACATCATATTTGTCAACTGCATAATAGAAGTGCAGCAAAGATGGCTTAACATATTCAATGTGATCTGGAACTCCTCCTTTTTTGTGCTTGGGAGTCTCAAGACTCCTTCTCTGTGAGAACCCTGCAACTGTTGGTACCAGCTGCACATATAGACTAGCGCCCCCTGAAGACCATTTGAATATGTTTAATATTAAAATTATATATACAGTAGCTGTGTTATTTTGGTCCCCGGAATAGTGCATGTCAGATGCTCTAAGCTTAAAATACAGCATTATTATTAACTTGTTACAGAGGTGCCCCTTGATCTTTTATTTGTCAGACCTGTCAGATGCAGGTTAGCATAGTACAGCGGGTGATTCAAAGGGAAAGGGTACATAATAAGCAGAATAGAAAGCAAATTAGTATGAATACAGGTGCTACATGGCTAAATGACTAGATACAAGAAATAAACAACACAATATCACATGCTGATAGTTTATTACAAAATGGTGTTTGCATTGATTGAGTACAATCTTTGTTTAAGTATGTTAAGCAAGCAACACATCTAATTATATGAAAAATAAGACATTCTCCCAACCAAAAAAAAAAAAAAAAAATCCCTACCCTCCTGATTTTTTGGACCAATGTTTCCTGAACCAGACATATTTTTTTTTTGGCCTAAATGTAAATGCAAATTAAAGTGTCATAAACAGTTTGAATAAAAGTAGGTTTGTAAATAGTGCATAATAGCTAATTATTTATTAAGAACTGAAAAGTGTCTTATTGGGTACTGAGTGTGACACTTCTTTCCTATCAATTCTGAAATAACTTTGAATTAACAAGATACCTTTGTAAAGCCGCTGAAGAACAAGTGTGTTGCTCCAGGCTGGTCCTCACTGCGTTGTGTCTGCAAAAGAATAATTCTTATTTAATGCTGTTTTCTGTTATGAACTGTCATTCTCCTAACAGCTTGTTACTCTAGACTGTTTAGTTATGGTTATATATCTACTGCACCATGAAAGCTGAATTACAACAATGAAGGAATGAAGCTTACCATTAAAACAGTTACTGTTTGATCTGATTCACATGTGACACACAAGGAAATATGTTTATAATGCATGAAAGTTGTAGTAAAAAGTACCTCACTACCTGGTTATCTATAGTTTGATTGATGTAATATTGTACATATTACTGATATTGTACTTACTGATTAATTTCTATAATTATTTCTCAAACTTAAAATTTCTAACATACTGTATTTATGAAATGATGAAGCTCTTCCTATATTCTTTACATTCCTACATTCTTTATATGTAATTTCAGCTTTCTTTTTTTAGTTAAGTTACAAACATAAATTTAAAACATAATTTTATACAATACCACTACATAATTTTATTGTAAAAAAAAATCAATAGTTTCTGCAAAAATAATAATAAATGTTATATGTAAAAGTTGCTTACCTGAAACTTTGACTTGGAATGATTCTGCTGTTTATCTTCTTGTCTAATGTTATACTAGTAATCTACACATTCACACTTCAGTTAAAACTTCTCATTTCTATTTGCCACACTAATAAGACTTTTAATTATTCTTTGAGAAATCAAAAATATGCACCCTTACATTTTAAACAAGATACTATCTCCAGAATTGCTACAATACCAATCATTTCCTTTGTGTATGCAATCTTTAACTGACCTCAATTCCTTTGAATTCAAACTTTACAACTGTACAACTGGAAAGTTCCATTATAATTTTAAACTGTGAGGGATTATTCAAAAACCATAGCGCCCATCATGTTATTTTTTACATTCATTTGAATGTATAAACTATGTCTAATATCTAAATAGATTGAGTAGAAATAAGTTTTTGAAAGATAATATAGCATGCTATTTTAACACAGATTCTACATATAACATGTATAAAGTTGCCTCTCCCAAAATAATCAAATGGAACAGTCTGGTCAGCTTGAGTAAACTATTAACCCCCATGCAGAGATTACTAGATAAGAGGGCAGTAGTTTTATCAGATCTGTGTTGTATGCCTTGTTGTTAAATTTTAGAGGATGCAGTATTTACTAGCTAGTATTTACTTATCCTGATTATAAGAAATTATCAGGAACTATTTGCTATTTACTTTTCACACAATTATTTTTACTATAGATTTAAAGCCTCCGAAAGGCATACTATATTGTGTATGTATAATAAGCAAGCACAATGCTTCATTATCTTGAAGGCTGATCTATTTTTAGCTCGACTTTTCTATGAAAAGGGGAGCTATCCTACTCGCCCCGGCGTCGGCGTCGGCGTTGGCGTCACACCTTGGTTAAGTTTTTCGTACCACCCCACTTTATTTCAGAAGTATTACAAGTATGGCTTTGAAACTTACCATACTTGTTCACCATCATAACCTCCATCTACAGACAAGAGTACATAACTCTGTCAAGGTTTTTGACAGAATTATGGCCCTTTTTTGACTTAGAAAGTGTATTGAGCTTGGTTAAGTTTTTTGTACCACCTCACTTTATTTCAAAACCATTGGAGGTATTGCTTTGAAACTGACCATACTTGTTTACCATCACGACCTTCATCAACAGACAAGAGGACATAACTCTGTCAAGGTTTTTGACAGAATTATGCCCCTTTTTGACTTAGAAAATACATTGAATATGGGTAAAATCCACTTATTGCCTTAACCCTTTGAGATATTGCTTTGAAACTTTTAATGCTATTTCACATCATTACCCCCATCTGTACGCAAGAGAAGGTAACTCTGTCAAGGATTTGTTTTAAAAATTAAGGCCTTTTATCGACTTAGAATCTTTGTTAAGTTTTTAGTACCAGTCCACTTTTTGACTGAACTGTTTGAGATATTAATTTGAAAGTTGGAATACTTGTTTACAATCATGATTCCCAAACATGTCCAGGAGAAGGTAATTCTGTCAAAGATTTTATTTGAATTATGGCCCTTAACTGTCAATGTTTTGTATTATAGGCAAGCACTAAAAAACTAAAAATACAGAGATTCTTGTATTGCCTTTTACTGCAAAAACTTTTTTTATTGGCAAGCAATAAAAAAGTCGAGCGCGCTGTCTTACGGACAGCTCTTGTTATGTATATTTATTAAATAGCATTTAAATATTATTGTTAACAAGTTTGATTCATGTTTTTTTTTTCTTCTTTAAAATACATAACTCTCTCCTGCAAAGTTATGGAGTTTTTGCCCTTTGTAAGTTTTAATCTGCAAAGCATAGTACAAAAAATGTTTGATACAATAATTTTAAACTCCACATATAACTAAATCTCATTGATGAGAAGTACAAGGCCTAGGAATCATAACTCTTTATTGCATGATTTGAGGTTTATTGCCATTTTGTACTTCTCCATGCTTAATTTTTGTTCTGATTATTAAGCTTAAAAAGTATTGGAGATATTAATTTGAAACTTCACAGATATAGATCTTTGCGAGAAATGTGCTGTGTTTAAGAACCATAACTCTTTTGCATACTTTTGGAGTTATTTCCCTTTGCATTTTTCACTTTAATTATTGTAAGCATTACATGAAAAGTGTTAGTACTCACCAGATATCAGTTTAAAATAATATTAAAGAGACCAATTAAAAGAAAAGACCAAAGTCAAACTTTATTCAAGATTGACATTAAATATCATAGCAGATTTTAACAACAAACTTTATGCAGAAATATGCATTTTCTGGGCATTGAATAACAGTTCAACTATTTAATGTACAGGTTGCAACTAAAAGAGCTAAGTACAATTTTACAGCCGTAATTTCATTTTACAAGCATAGAATGGAACATAGACATTTTTTTGACTTTAAGTCAAACTTTACATCCCTAAAAAAAGTACTGAAAAAAAAGAAAGAAAAAATCAGGAAAACAAAGTAACCCCATACTTTTCTAATTTTTCTTGCTCTTAAATTAATTATGTGTGTTTTACGCCTGGAAAATGATTTTACGTCCAATTTCAGTGCCTTTTCCTGCTACTTTACAGCTGGAATTATCATACCATTATGGGCAGTGACTTTGTATCAGAATTTGTGTTCATGGCATTCTTGTATTGCATATAAAAGATTTTTTAGAAATACAAGTTTCTGATAAATTTTCAAATTGTTCAACTTTAATTTATTCTATTTTTGATAAAAAGTTCACTTGATGCTTTGATAAAACCTAGACACAGATTTATTTCAGTTTGGAGCTTTAACTTAAATAAATCTTTTAAACCCTGCAATGCACAATCGTTTCTCAGTTTTCCCTTTCCCTTTTCGACTAAAAGTTATTCACAAAATTTTCTAAGTTTTTTTCCACTAATTTGCCACCCAGAAAATAGTTAAAGTTTTGCTTTTCCACTAAAAGCCACTCATTTTCCACCTTCAAAATTAACTAAGTTTCATTTTTCACCAATTTCCACCTTTTTGCCACCATGAAAAAAGTCTATGTTCAAATTTCCACTCAATGCCACCTAAATGCCACCAAAGGATAGTGGCGTTTGGTGGTAATTTTGCCTTTACAGTGGAAAAAGAGTGGAATTTTGTCATTTTCCTGTTAATTTCACCCTTTTTACACTTAATGCCACCCTTTTCAGTGGAAATAGCTGGCAAGTAGTGGCAAATCTAGGGACAGGTTACGTCCACTTTATATAGGGGCGTATACAGAACAGTGTTAGTTGGGGACTGACATGTAAATTTACTGAAAAACGAAGAGAACACGATGCGACAGACGAAAAGTGCATGTTTTTGAAGATTCTGCCAGCATGTGGAAAAAAGTTATATATGTCTCTAATAACTCATCCTACAAGTGGCAACTCACCTCTTATACAATTGTTTACACTTCTTTTTGAGCGTGTGTGATAAGTGAAATTGAATTTTATCAAACTTAAGGTGGCACAAAGGTGACATGATTGTATGTGTTTTTATTTATCTCGTGCGCACGAGATACTGTGTCGTGGCCGCGGGGTACTAAGTCGTGGCCACGAGATAGTTAAGTCGTGGGAAGGAGATACTATGTTGTGGCCACGAGTTACTAAGTCGCGGCCACGAGATAAATAAGTCGTTGGAACAAGTAACTATGTCGTGGCCACGAGAAAGTTTAGTTGTGGCCACGAGAAAGTTAAGTCGTGCGAACGAGATAAATAACAAATCAAATTACACTATTTATATGAATTTTCCTAACACTAAGGATGCCCCGGCCGGCCTACTTCACCTGCCCGTAAAAGTGCCATTTATACAAGTTATTGATTGGTCAAAGATTTAGCGTCATTGTGACCCTGATTTCTGACCAATTTATAATTGCCTAAAAATTATTAAGTGTCATCTACTGATCTTTTTAGGTTATATAAACTACGGCTTATTCTTTCTAAATCATTCATCAGACAAGGATTTTACATGAAGTGTCATGTTTATCTGACCTGTGACCTCAAACATCCTTATAGGATATCTACTGTCCATGGGCAATGTCCCTTCCCAATGAAATAAACCAGGACTTAAAGTCCCTCTCAAGTTATGGTATAAACAATGTTAACAGGCCTTTGTACGTACAAAATGACCAATTCTATCATAGAATTGTCCCAACAAAGGGCTATAACTTTGTCAAAATTAATGTCTGATTTATGGGCCTTATGATCCTAAAGACATGCATTTAGTTCAAAGTGAACACTTCAGTATTTTCAAAGATTAATGTTGCACGTAAATCTTTAAACAGAAATTTTCTAAGTTTAAAAAATCATGGTGTAATCTTATTTAATTATTTCGTTTGCCTGACTTAGTTATCTCGTTGTCCCACGACTTAAACGACTTAGTAACTCGTGGCCGTGACATAGTATCTCATGGCTACGATATAGTATCTCGTTCCCACGACTTAACTATCTCGTGGCCACGACTAAGTAACTCGTGGCCAAAACACAGTATCTCGTGCGCACAAGATAAATAAAAGCACACACATGTCACTTAGTAGCTGGTGGCCACGACTTAGTACAGTACAAACTTGTTTTTTTTTTGTAAAATAAAATAAATATAATTTGGCTTCACACAAACATTGTGCTTTAAATACTTTACACTGTAAGTATGAATATTCATGTATAGTGTTATTACAAAAATATATATGGAAGTTTCTTTTAAAGACAGGCACAACTTTACTTGACCCGTAATAAGGATAGCAGATTCCTATACATTATGTGTATTTATTTTTATTTATATAAAACATATTTAGTAAGAGTTTTATATATTTCAAAAAATTTCTGTGATATAGATATATTACTGAAAGATGTGCATAGTATATCTTTAAGCACAAATGTATGTGAATGTGGTGCCCAGCCACAAATAGAGCACAATTCAAGTATATTATAAGTATATTTGAAGCCCTCTGGTGAAGTATATAAGAAGCTTGGTTGCAGTCCCTGCTTCATATGTGCTTTAATCTATTCGATGGAAATGCTTATGGCAAACACATAGGTGAAGCTCCTTTGAAGCGCGTTCGAATTATGCTAATTAGGCTTCAACCGTACTCCTTTAAAGTATCTTTGGAGTACCCCTTGAGAAGTACATTTGAAGCCCATAAAGAAGTACAGATGAAGTCTCAGTTAGGAAGCATACCTGAAGCTTCTCTTTGAAGCACACATGAAGCATATTGATGAAGTACAAATTAAGTCCCAGTGAAAAAAGTACTATTGAAGCCCCACTACAAAACTTAAAAGCTCCAAAATCAGTTAACATTTTTAGATTTCTCTTGAATCTTTAAACTTAATGGATTAATTACAATTAAGGTTTTACAGATATCAGGAAATCACAAAATCTCACCTGAGCATTTTTTGTTCAGGTGAGAATTACAGTATCAACTTTCAACTGATAAACAATAATAATTCATTAAATGTTACATCAAAGAAATTTATTCAGTCATTTCACCCTCATTAACAAATACGGTTTCATGCATAAAGGTATAACACTATAAAACATCTTATGAGCGTAACATCAATTAAATTTCAATTTATACATGTCCTTCACTTTCAGTCTTTTCCAAACAGATTCACTGGCATATTATGCTGGTTTGCAGATTTTATATGATGGGAATACCTATTCTGCATCCTGAAAAAAAATATTTAAAATGATTTTTTATTATGTATATATGCACATATGTTCTAGATTGGTAATCATGCAGCTTTAAAAAAAAACATAACACAAAAACAAATTATCTGGAAAAAAAGTTTGCAAATGTATTAAAATTAAATTTTTCAACTTAAACAAGTACAAAAATTGCCAGGAAAACAACTCACAGTGTATTTTGTTACTTTTGGGGTCATAATCATCTAAGGATAGCCCTGGGTCAGATAATGAGTGGCAATGCTTAATTATTCACTTACTTAATGGTTAAATATTCATTCTTTGATATACTACATCAAATTCTTCAAATGCCAGTTTCAAATTTTTGTATCACAATTCTCACCAGTGAAAGCTTTAGGTGCATAAAGCAATAGACATTAAACATGATAAAATCAACTAGGTATCTTATATTTGTGAGTAAATCTAAATTTATTCAAGTCATAATAAGCCTATTTGAATAAAGCAAACTTAAATTACCAAGTAAGTTCTGTATTCTTTTGTATCCTTTCCTTCTTTCATTTTCAAACTTCTCACTGTATTTTGGAGAATTTGCATGGTCTAGAAAATAGATATACACATCTATATAATTATTATAATACAATATACATGTATAAAGGTAATGTTATTAAATGTTAAGCCAGTCATATGTTCTTTTTATATGGAATGCATTTAGATATAAATATACAAAAGGAATAGGACATAATTTCAAAATTTCCTGCCATACAATTGTATCATAAGACTATAAAAATTTAAATATTTGAATCTGATCTTATCATTTTAGAGCTTATAACTTGATATTTTTTAAGGAAAACCAAATCTTGAAAAAGTTCATTTTGCATTTAGTTAATTTTATTGTATATTGAATTTCAAATATTAATATAGTTCAAATTACTTACCAAAAATTTATTCCATAGAATTGCTTATCAATTTGCCTCCATTTTCAACAGGAACTTTAAGTACACATTTGCTGTCCCATTATACATGTTAATATAGTTTCAGAAAATTGTTGTAAACCTGTATTAGTTGGAATCATTTCAACTAAATAACAATAATCACATTTAACTTTATACTAGCTCATGCACTCATAATAACATATCTTAAAACTTGTAAGCAGATCCAGACATTCAAACACTTCTGTATAAATGACCAGGATGAAGATTTGTTCTGGGTATTAGGTTACATGTAGCTAGAGTATTGTAAACTTGATTTACCACTCACTATTCTCATGTATCAGATAGGTCAGCTTAACATGGGATATTTGAAAACTGTTGGAAGGGGTCATAATTTCCACTTGAGGGATAACAGATGTTTGTGATAAGAATATTTGTGTGGTAGATTTACAGCAGGGTGCAGAATAATTGCACTCATTTAATTGAAAACTTTGAGCATCTTTGAACTATGTTAATATTCATGAAGAAAATATTTTTTTTAATTCTTCCTTTTTATGTTAAGCAGATATTGATGATACCTGTTAATTACAATATATTTAGGTGATTCATATGCAATAATAATTTTTAGGAAGTAGTTTTTAATGTCAAAACTGGCTCTGAATTGGTATAATTGACTACATAATGAATCATATATTTTTGATGGAATTTAATAAATATATTTTTCACCACCATGATCTGTAGAATGTTAGATCCTTCATAATATCAAACTAAAATATTGATTTTACTCAGTTATTTTCTTTTATATACATGCATTTTCATTGACTTTATGAATTAATTTCCAAGCTGATAATCATATCAGGGAACTACAAAAATACAAGTTTTAAAAGCATTTTTGAAGCCCCCTCAAAACAAGTCCTGCATTGCTAAGTTTCAAAAGCACAACTTAAGTACACATTTTGTATCAAAATAACTTTCAAACAAACAGTCAAAGTCTGAGAAGTAGCAAATAAGTCTCTAGTACAAAATACTATCAAAAAGCACTTAAAAAGCCCTGGTGCTTCAACTGAAGCACACATTCACAAATTCAGAAGCTCATTAGAAGCAGGATGGGGCTTCAGATGAAGTACAGCTGCAGTTGAAGCAAGTACACTTGAAGTCCCTAGTACTTCAGTTGAAGCGCAGGTGCTAGTTATAAAAGTTCTATTGAAGTCCAAAAAAAGCATATTAAAAGTAGGGGACTCTTGTGAAGTGGGGGGCTGCTTTTGTGGCTGGGTGGTGTGTGCGGGATGTCTGATCTATAATCAGACACACATATGCCCAACATTTGTAATTGACTATGCACATGTCACAAAAATTAACAACTTCCTTCTTTCCTGTATATTTTAATGTGTTTCATACCTATTCGCCACTATTAGTGACTCGGAGACATTTATTAAGTTAAAAGGCCAATTAATAAGTTCCAAGTCATTAGATAAAGACCTTCGCAATCGCAGTACCTGGGCAGGTGCTTAACAACTGGATGACAGCATTATATGTTTTGATAAGGGAGTACACTATGACCACTATTGCATGAAACTTACATGTATATATTCCATCCCAGCTCATCAACATATATTTGGGGGTAGGTGCAGCCTTAATAAGCCAAGGCCCGAATCCGCCACTGTATGTTTAACTGCCCCATTGAATAGTCTGTTTACGAGCATATTTTTCTATTAGACTGTATACATATATAAAATTATATTGCATAATCCTTACTACTTGTATTTATATTATTTCCACTGCAATTTATGTATTAAGCGCTTGGTACGTATTTATAGCATTGTCGACTTCTGTATTTTAACGTATAACCTCGATGGCCCTAACAGTATTCTGTAATCTATACATGTACGGAAAATTCCGATGATAGGCGAATCATGGAGAAAATCCGTTGATATCGATAACAGAGTTCTCGCCCCTTAACAGTTCACAAATCGCTAGACATTGTTTAAATTGTTTATCATAATGTAAGATGATCAAACATAATCCACAAAGCTTCAGACACCGAGCTTTATTAAGCATAAACACTAAATAATGGATATAAGCGAAAGCTAATAGTATTCACGCCATGCAAGCTGTAAATCAAGTAAGTCACATTTTAACAAAATCCATCACGGAACAAAAAACAGTCAATTTTAAATGACTTCTACATAAAAGTAATACAAAAACAAAACTAAACAGTAAATAGTTTGTATAGAGCATGAAGAAAGGTAGCTTATACATAAAGGTATAAGACGTTAACATTTTAGTATTCCAAATGGCTTGTTCCAGTTTAATAGTTATCACTCAATGAAAGAATTGGTCACTACGAAATGTTTGAATGAAAGAATGAAAAATGGAATCCAGAATAATGCAACGTTTAAATATCACAAAGCAAGATGGAATCAATCATAATGCAAGTTCTAATGTCATGTAGCAAGATGGAATTAAGCATAATGCAAGTTCCAATGTCATCAAGCAAGATGGAATCAAGCATAATGCAAGTTCCAATGTCATCAAGCAAGATAAAATAAATGCATTAATTCTGTTCCATATACGTCTTTGATTTACTTAGGGTGCCTGTACATTTGTTATCTCTTGTTCCATTAAATTTTCCTAGTGCATTTGGGTATTTAAAATTAATATGATATATAGCATACCAGTAGAGACATTTTATTTATAATTTATACATTTAATCAGAAAAGCTGCTGCTTATTTTATTCTTCCACAGTACAGATGCAATTCATTTTTTTAATTTGTTTGGATTTTTTGTTGTCTTTAGACTTTTTTTTTGGGGGGGGGGGGTATATTACATTATAACTAGACATTTTTTCCATGTTAAATATAATCAATTTAGACTTGAGAATCTACACAAAATTACCTCGTATACAGTAATTTTTGTAACATAAAAATGATTCATGTAGTCAAATGATACTAGAAAAAATTATTTGACTCATGAAAATTTTGGCCAAAGAGTCCTTGACTCGTGAAATTCTGACCCTACTGAGAGCCCTGTATACAGGCTATTTTTCCCCTATCCCATGGGTCCATATATATCTTTTTGTATTTGGTGTGGAGGTTCTGGACATTTTAATTTTGGACAGCTTTTAATATCTGATCAGTTTCAATAAGATTTATTTAGCTTTGTTAAAAAAAATTAATATCTTGAGTGCTGGCAATAAATTTACTTTTGCCAAATTATAAATTTCACAATTATTTTTTAGAAAATTTAGTCACAAAATTTAATTTATCCCAAAATTTGCTATGTGGCATTTTCCAAAAACATCGGAAAAATGCCTGATATTAATTCTTGATTGCATCCTATATTTAGTTGAGTATGAAAACAAATTTCAACAAAAAAATTTGTATTGCTTAACACTGTATATTTATGCATAGAACAATATTGAACTTGTGTTTTCTATTTGATAGGTTCGTCAGTATAGGAATGATATTTTTCACTCAAGCAGTATGGAATTAGAAGAAAGTGAGGCAAATTCTTATATTGACGATATGATTAAAGTTTTACAAGATGGTAAGGAGCTATTACAACGATCAGATGCCCAGATAGCCGTGAAGAAACTTGAAGATGTAAGTTAAATAATGAATTATGTCAGTTTGAAATCTTTATGGAGTTAACTTATAATGATTTAAGATGACAAGCCTGAGTCAAAATTTAGGACAGAGTTAAGGTAACAAAGTTTGAACTGGTAAATTATAGTCAAATTCAAAAGATAATTTCCTTAAGATAATTGATAAAGTCACATAAACATACATATTAATTATGTAACTTTAAACTGTTAAAAATAAAGAAAAGAGGTCTAATTGATTAATACAGAGTAACTTACGAAATCAGGAACTTATAAAATTGGAAAAACTTCTAAAATCCGAACAATTTTCAGAGTTCCTAAATTCTATATAATTCATACCTTTGAATTTCAGGACTTCTAAATTCTGAATTACAAAACAATTTGTGTTAAAGTTTTGATAATATCAATTAAATATTTACTTCTAATATCCGGAAATTGAAAAAGGGTGTGAACATGGTGAAGGTTTATTATACTTGAGATAATAAAACCACAAAACATTTGTATCTTCCAATTAGCTGTGACCTGTATAATTCATACCTCTGAATTTTCGTACTTGTAAACTTGTGAAGTCCAAACGACTTTGCAAAATGCAGTGTCTATTCTAGGATTTGAAAAACAGGGGGGATTTTTATCGAAAATTAGTGAGAATTAATTACATTTGTTGATTTGTTTCCTTCTTTCTCTAAATAAAATTTTTCCCCAGACTGTAAAAAAATAGGGGGGAATTCTCAAAAAAACATGTGAATCCCCCCATCCCCCCTCCTAAAAAAACAGAAGTATTATATAAAACCTGGAACCTTCTAGATATTTGAACTTTTCTGCTAGCCCCAGGTTACACTGAAATATATATGGAAATCAACAAAAACAAGAAAATAAGAAGCTGATAGCCAGATACCTATACCAAACACCCTGTTATAAAGGTAGAATTAAGATGTCCACTGAAAAAGTGTGAGAGTTAAAAAAAAAGCAATTCAGATAATTTTGTAATGAAGTTTGACCTATATTATAATTATGTTGTGTATTATAATTTATAAATCCCATGTAGCTACATGTTTTTCTTCGAAAGAAAATATAGCACATATATTTTTCATCAGCTGAAGGAGAAAGACTTCATTATAACTACTGAAGGGTTTGAAGAAGTTCTGAGACAAATCAAGGCAGAAATGGGAAATGCTCCAACTAAAGAGGAATACGAGGACCTCAAAACACAGATGTCAAAACTAAAAGAGGTAAAACTTCAAGTTTCAATTGTCTGTTTCCGGTTAATATTCCAGTACATGTATTACTTACAGGCATGATTTTAAGAGAACTAATTTTTGTATGGCAGGTCATTATTGGCCCGGTTGAACATGTGCAAACCCGGGTTATAGTATGGTGAATGATGGGCGGCGGGTTGGAGGGCGGGGGGAAATTTTTCGTAACAGTTTTCTTAGCAACTACTTATTGCAGCCTCTTGATATTTAGCATACAGCATTGACACATGGTCCCATACTGTGGGATTTGATTTCAGGTCTATCGCTCATCCACTTCCTCTTTACCGACTTAGTTAAATTTTCGACATTAATTGTCAATGGTAAACATCACAGCTTCATGATATTTGGTATTTGCAACCCGGCCTTTTCTGTCTTTGACCCATTTTTATTATCTTGTCAAGGCACGCAATAAGGTTAGCAATCTTTATTAATTCATGATGCCAGTTGTCTGTTGTTACAAGGGATGAAAAAAATTTAACAAGACTTAATAGAAAATTAATTACTTATTGAATGCATTTGCATAAAAACACAGAATATAAATTGGAGTATATCCCCTACATAATAGAAAGAAAATCATTATCTGTTATAAAAGTTAAAAGCATGTAGAACAATTTGATGTACGGTATAATCATAACATTTGACAATAACAATGTCACAAACGTATTGTATTATGTGGAGCAATTTTCTCATTCTGGAAGTAGGCCCATTCATGTGTCACAGATCTTCGTTGCAAGCAGAACCACTGCGTATACCCTACAGATTTGAACCATCTGATATTCTTTTATTCAAGTAAATTTTGACTGTAAGAAAATGGTGTCTTATTTTTGAGACAGGCTTGTTTTCAAGACAACTTATTATCAGATTTTTAGGGTATATCTCTGTAAAAGCCATTATCATACTGTTTTGTAATTGTCTTAATGGGGATAAAGACTTATTGTAATTGTGGAAAATTCTTTCCTCTAAAATGTGTTAAAAACTTGCACCTGTAATGAATTATATGTCTAAGAAAATAATTTTGCTGAATGATAATGTATCATACATACGAGAAAATAATAAGATAATACAACTGAGAACAGAATTCTCATTATATGAAAATGAATATACCGCATCTCCTATTTTGAATGCTTTCGTTTAACTGTTGACAAAATTTTGCCATATTAATCATTTCGTTAAAGGCACTCACCTCCAGATTGTAAAGTGAAAAAAATTGAAATACAATTTCAAGTTAACAGTAAATACTGGTCTAGGTTTAATGAATTATTAATGAAAACACCCTAATATTTGAAACTTAAGTTTAAATCTATATACTGCCATCATATCTATTATATAATTGATCAATTATAATTTTTAGGACAAGAAATGAATACATATATCAAAGCCAAAGCACTTTATTAGTTTCCCTCTTTGTTTGATATGAACCAGAATTCCATGGTAACAGGTTGTTACATTGTCCTGTACTGTTACATGGTAAGAATTCACAGGTCAGAACAAACCTAAAAGATCTATAAAATTATGATACAAGTATCTCAATCAATAATAAACTAATGTTATCTGAACTCGGTACACCAGGAGGTGCTTCAGCCTCTGTATCATAGAGAGATACTGTCTCTGAAGCAATGTTGGTTAAGTCACCTACAGGTTTAACGGGAGGGACTTTAAAGATTTACCCTTCGTATGTCAATCCACAAAACATGATCCCATGCTAATGCAAAAAGTACTGAAAATGTTCATTTGAAACTTAAGAGATGACTAGATGTCAATCTGGAGATTTATAATGTTTTTGTCTTTCTATAATGTTGAAAAATTTGGTTGCTATGGCAAAAAATAGATGAAAAGTATGGTGAATATGGTATGAAAATATTTTCATGAAACTTGAAATATGGCAATACAGCCTTATAAATATTTATCATTGATAATAAAATTATGTACATGTATGATTGCACCAAAAAATGTCAAAATGTAAAATTCTTTGTAGAGAAATTGTCCATTGCAATAAGATTGATTTTCAATGAAGGAAATTTGATGTTCTTGAGATATATTAGGCCACTGTATGTTGAACAGACTGACTAAAACTAAGAATATTACTGTATAAAATAGAAATGATTAAAAATTACTGAATAAAACACAATTATTTGTATGATAATTTATGTTGTAGGAGATAAAAAGACTCCAAGTAGAAGATTCTCCACAACAAAAACAGCTAGAATTTGAAAAGGCTAAATCAGGTATGTTATAATTATGAAAATAAAAAGTCAGGTATGTTATATAGAATAATTATAAAAAGGCTAAATCATGTATGTTATATAGAATATGAAAATGCTAAATCAGTTTTATTATATAGAATATGTAAAGGCTAAATCAGGTATTGTATATAGAAAATGTGAAGCCTAAATCCGGTATGTTTTATAGAATAAGAAAAGGCTAAATCAGGTATGTTTTATAGAATATGATAAGACTAAATCTGGTATGTTGTATACAATATGAAAAGGCTAAATCAGGTATTTTTTTAAAGGATATGAAAAAGCTAAATCAGGTTTGTTGTATAGAATATGAAAAGGCTTAATCAGGTATTTTGTATAGAATATGAGAAGGCTAAATCAGATATGTGGTATACAATATGAAAAGGCTAAATCAAGTATGTTGTATACAATATGAAAAGGCTAAATCATTAGTATTTTGTATAGAATATGAAAAGTCTAAATCAGATATTGTGTATAAAATATGAGAAGGCTAAATCTTATATGTTGTATAACAGTGACTCTCTGTTGACTAGCTTCAGTCTGACTGATTTTTGTGCCCCCACTTTAGTGACGGGCAATTAGATTTACCCTTGTCCGTCCTTCTGTCTGTCTGTCCTTCCATCCGTCTGTCCTTCCGTCCGTCAGTTCTCTTTTGTGTCGCACGTAACTCAAAAAGTATTTGACCTAGAGTCATGAGACTTTACAGGAATATTTATCAGCATGTGTAGTTGTGCACCTGGGTATTTTTGTCTGGATTTATTTAGTATTTTTAAAGTTATTGCCCTTGAGTTAGAAATTTTTTTGCAATTTTCTGCTTGTGTCACATGTAACTCAAAAAGGATTTGACATAGAGTCATTAAACCTTACGGGAAGGTTGCTCAGCATATTTAGTTTTGCTTGTGGATTTATCCAGTATTTGTAGAGTTATTTCCCTTGACTTAGTAAAAACCGTTTTATTATGTTGTTATTTGTTCTTTGAGTGCTTGAGTTAGAATCAACCAACTTTACAGGAATAATGATCAACATCACTAAATTACAGGAATAATGATTCACATCACTGTGAAGCTATGCACCTGGGACTTTTTTCATTTTTATATGCCCGAAAGAATTTCGGACATATTATGTTATACCCCCTGGCGTCCGTCCGTCCGTCTGTCCGTCCTTCCGTTAGCAATTTGGTTTCCGGAGCATAACTTAAGTTCCATTTGGCCCACAATATTCAAACTTCATAGGACGATTGTCCATATTGGGTAGAAGACCCCTATTGATTTTGGGGTCATAAGGTCAAAGGTCAAGGTCACCATAACCTTAAAACTGAAAACAGTTTCCGGAGCATAACTTAAGTTCCATTTGGCCTACAGTGTTCAAACTTCATAGGATGATTGTTCATATTAGGTAGAAGACCCCTATTGATTTTGGGGTCACAAGGTCAAAGGACAAGGTCACTATGACCTTAAAACTGAAAACAGTTTCCGGAGCATAACTTAAGTTCCATTTGGCCCACAGTGTTCAAACTTCATAGGATGATTGTCCATATTGGGTAGAAGACCCCTATTGATTTTGGGGTCACAAGGTCAAAGGTCAAGGTCACTATGACCTTAAAACTGAAAACAGTTTCCGGAGCATAACTTAAGTTCCATTTGGCCCACAGTGATCAAACTTCATAGGATGATTGTCCATATTGGGTAGAAGACCCCTATTGATTTTGGGGTCACAAGGTCAAAGGTCAAGGTCACTATTACCTTAGAACTGAAAACAGTTTCTTGAGCATAACTTAAGTTTTTTTTGGCCCACAGTGATCAAACTTCATAGGATGATTGTCCATATTGGGTAGAAGACCCCTATTGATTTTGGGGCCACAAGGTCAAGGTCACTATGACCTTAAAACTGAAAACAGTTTTCGGAATATAACTTAAGTATCATTTGGCCTACTGTGTTTAAACTTCATAGTATGATTGTCCATATTGGGTAGAAGAACCCTAATGATTTTGGGGTCACAAGGTCAAAGGTCAAGGTCACTTTTACCTTAGAATTGAAAACAGTTTCTGGGGCATAACTTAAAGTTCCATTTGGACCACAATATTGAAACTTCAAAGGAGGATTGTTATTTGAAGGAGGTAATACTTTATTTTACTCCCATGTCTTACAAATGCCTTATCTTTACTAAAAAAAAAAATCACCATCGGGCATATAATGCTCCGCCTAGCGGTGCTCTTGTTTAATAGAGTTATTGCCCTTGACTTACAGAAGTATAAATTTTGCAATTTTCAACTTGTTCATGCATAGCCCAAAAAGTATTTCACTTGTAGGCCTGAAAGTTTACAAGAATGTTGGTCAGCATGTGTACTTATGCTCCTTGGGGTTTGCTTGTGGATTTATTCAGTATTTGTAAAGTTCTTGCCCTTTACTTAGTAAAAGATTTTTAGTTTTCAAAAAATATTTGACATAGAGTCATAAGATTGACATAACAGTGGCACGGTGGGTGCACCCGTGTCCTATGGACACATTTCTAGTTTGTCTTTATAATTCAAGGAGGCCCTCAGTGCTGTATTCCTTTTCTTTAATATATTTCTGTAATATTTACACATTGATTTGCTTTTAACAATTGGAATCCATATTATCATTTAAATTACAGAATGGCGGAAAGAGCTGATTGAACAGTATCACAAAACCCTGCTGCAGGTTCCTACAATACCTTTACAACCAAAAAGTAAAAAATGTAGCTTTAATGAGATTTATATTAGGCCCCAAATTATGAGGGAAATGAAAGAAGAAAAGGGAGAGAAAAAGGAAGTTGAGGTTAAAACAATGTCTGAAATGTTCACATATAATGGAGTTCCCCAAAAATCTGTGTATATTCTAGGAGATGCAGGGTCAGGAAAAACTAGTTTTTGTAAATACCTGGTCAACTGTTGGTGTTTGGCACATAGTGAGCAACAAGAAGTTAACAGTGAAAATGAGGACCATGGGGGTGGAAATGAAAAACATGGAGGTGACAATGAAGAACATGAAGGTTATAATGAAGAACATGTTGGTGATAATGAAGAACATGGAGGTTACAATGAAGAACATGTAGGTGATAATGAAGAACATGTTGGTGATAATGAAGAACATGTAGGTGATAATGAAGAACATGGAGGTGATAATGAAGAACATGAAGGTGATAATGAAGAACATGGAGGTGATAATGAAGAACATGGGGTAGATAATGAAGAACATGGAGGTGATAATGAAGAACATGGAGTTGATAATGAAGAACATGGGGTAGATAAGAAAGAACATGGAGGTGACAATGAAGAACATGGAGGTGATAATGAAGAACATGGAGGTGACAATGAAGAACATGTAGGTGATAATAAAGGACATGGAGGTGATAATGAAAATGAAGCTGACTATAAAAATGAGGAGCATTGGGGCAGAAATGAAAAACATGGAGGCGACAATGAAGAACATGGAGGTGAAAATAAAGAACATGACGGTGATAATGAAGAACATGGGGTAGATAATGTAAATGAAGGTGGCAATGAAAATGAAGCTGACAATAAAAATGAGCATGAGGGCGGAAATGAAAAACATGGACGTAATAATGAAGAACATGGAGATGATAATAAGAAACATGAAAATGAAAAAGAAAGTGAAGATAGCAGTGGGAAATATAGAAATGACGGTAAAAATGAAGGTGGCAATGACAAGCATGGAGGTGACAATGAAGAACATGAAAAACATGGAGGTGGCAATCAAAATGAAGGTGGTGATGAGAAACATAAAGAACATGGAAGTGACATTGTAAATGAAGAGGTAAACGAGGAACATGGAGGAGATATTGAATATGAAAAACACATGGGTGGCATTAAGAAACATGGAAGTGACCGTGATGACATTCAGGATGAAAGTAATGACGTAGCAAACTCTGAATTATACAGTGATGACTCTGATGGTGACTTGACAGACTCTGAATATCACAGTGATGACTATGAATATGACAATAAAAGTTATGAACTTAAATTCAATGGTGTAAAAGAGCTGAAAAGATTTGATTTTTTATTTTACATCCCTCTTAGACAGTATCAAACCATTAACACTATTGATGAAATGCTTCAACAACGTTATCAAATGAAAATGTTAAACACACTTCTTGAAGAAGAATCTTCTAGAGTTATCATTTTGCTTGATGGCTTAGATGAATGGTCATCTGAAAATGTCCCAAAACATAGCATCTTTAAGAAGTACACAATAGTAACTACTTCACGGCCATGGAAATTTCATACATTAAGATCAAGTGATGTGGAGATTGAACAGTCACTGAAACTGAAAGGGTTTGATTTTAAATGTGAAACGGAAATGGTACATAGGACTGTCTCACTGTTAAATGTTAGAAGACATGCTAATAAAGAAGCTAGAGATTGTAGGAAAAAGCTGAAGGAAAAGTCTCTGAAAAGTTTAAAACAGGTACCAATTATGCTGCAACAACTGATATGTCTATGGTTTGATGGTAAACTCGATAAAACCTCAAGATGTGCCATCTACACCGGTATGTTAGAATTATTCTTCACCTGGAATGACATGAAAACTACAGGAACAAGTACTGGCCTCATGAAGGGTACCCAGAAAGTAAACCTCCCTCAATATTTAGCAGATAAAACCAAATTAAGTTTAAACAGACATTTAATTCATGAAGTGTCACAGTTGGCTTTTGAGACACTATTTAATTGTCATAAGAATAAGTCCTTGTCATTTGACATTTGTATGTTTGATGAACTAGAAATATCAGATGAAGTAAGAGAAAATTGCTTGAAACTTGGAATAATTACAGAAGATGAATGTCCAAATTTATCTGTATCAGAACCATCAAGCTCATTGTTCTCTTTTATTCACAAATCAATGCAAGAATTTCTGGCTGCAGTGAATATTGGTATCAATTTCAATACAAAAATTGGTTCATCAGGTAATACAGGATATGTTGAATTAGCCAAAAAGTTTATTTATGAGGTTTTTCAGAAATGTTCAACAGTAAATGACATATTAGAGCAGTCAAATGTTGTCATTATGCTATGTGGTCTAGAACCTAGATTAGCAACACCTGTTTCAAAATACATATATGATACTGTGTCAGAAGACTCTCGTGTTCAGGAATACAGGAGAACAATAACTAGTACTTATTGTATGATTGATAGTTATATTACTGATATTCAAAAGCTTATAATTGAGTTAATAGAAGAATTAAATGCAGCATGTAGTGAAGGAAGTAATCCTGTGTTTTATATAGGAGATTTGATTATTGATAGATTAAATCTGTATTGTGATATTGATATAGTTTGTTCAAGCATTGATCAGCATCATATTGTTCCTGAATCTGTTTTGTCTATTAATGTAGATAACATCAACACAAAAAATGTTAGATTTACAAAATATTTACCAATGTTTCATCATCTTGAAAAAATTGAAATAACATTAGATAGTTTATCAAGTACACAGAGTAATGAACAGACAATTGATGAGATAAACAATTGTGTTTCTGAGACAATAAAAGTAAATACTTTAACATTAAAATCTCTGTCTCTTTATAATTCCCTCGTCACTAACATATATTACCCAGTGAATAAAACAGTTGTTAGCAACCTACCTAGTATGGTCAGTCTTGTAGCAATAAGTATAAGTTTTATAACAATGAGTCATGATGATACTACTACATTCTGTAATTTTCTTGAGGGAACCAGTCATCTTGAACAAATACATCTTCGCTATGTTGATTGTGAGTGTATGAACCAGCATGATGTTAATTTATCAAAACATCAACAACTTAATTACCTTAATTTGGAATGTGCTGTTAGAATGATAGATGTTGATGCTACAAACCTTGAAATATTTGGATTTGGGGAGTTGAAAGATAGTAATGAGAAAATATTTGATATTATTAAAAAATCTTACAAATTAAAAGAACTTCTATTGTTTGTAGATAAGTTGAGTAAATCTCAATTATATCATGCCAATATAACAGAGAGACTAGTCAGAGTATTATCATTGTTACACAATCTCAGTAAGCTTCAGTTAGAGTTGTGTAGGTTAACTGACAATATAATACAGTTACCTTTAGAGATGAAGAGTTTAAAGGTCATTAATCTTAATACTGTAATTATGAGTTTGACAACATGGCAGAAGTTTGTTGATAGTCTTCCTAGTATTCCCCATTCTGTAGATGTCAGTTTAATGTACTGTGATATAACAGGAGATGGTGAGGAGTGTATGTTTACATTGACATTCCAAGGACTTAAAGGAAGGAAGAGAAATGATGCTATACAGCATGTAAAAAATCAGAATCAGTTATTTCATGTTAAAAATGATGGTGAAGAATGCTTTCATTTTTCAACAAAAAGGTGAGATACATGTAATTTACATGTTAAGCATGATGATTACTTTTTGTTTGAATTTTCAACAAAAAAAGTGATTAAGTATACATGTAGTATACATGTAGATAACATAGTGTTTAAGAAAACTTAATTAGTCCATGTTAAAAGTGATGATAAATGTGTTTTTTTTTATTTTCTACACAAAAATGGTTTGAATTTTTAACAGTGATGTAGGATACTTGCAGTAAACATAGTATTTTAACTGAAGTATTTCATGTTAAAAGGACATGATGAATTTGTTTCTTTATTTTCATAAAAAAATTATACTAATGTCAAGTTAGATATTTACATAATGTTGTAAAGTTAAAGAATGAATATAATGCATTATGATAGAATATAAATCATGCAAAATATTAAGTTGTTTAATATTGATTTCTGGTCATTTCAACAAAATGCATTTATAATATTGAAATTGAAGAAAATAACATTCAAATTGTGTTTATGAATAAATAAATGGAAAAAAAAATGAAGTGAAATATTATAGATATATTGATCTTAGTAAGGGTAAAGGTTATTTTTTTTAAAGATCAGGTATAGTTTGTGAAAAAAAAACTGATTTGAAAACAGTAATGTTATAATTATAAATACAAAAAAGATATGTAAATAAACAAGTGTATAAATAATTAATAAGTAAATTTAATAGAAATATCATAAAACAAATGTTTAATGTACAAGGTCAGAAAAAGAAAAAGAGTAATGTAACATGCAAATACAAGTTATATGATATATAAGACAAGGGGATTGTATAAATAAATACCAGTTTTGGAATATATAGGACAGGAAAATGGTATAAAAATACAAGTTATATGAAATATAGGAAAAGGGAATGGTATAAAAAGTACCAGTTATTTGATATATTGGACTAGGGATTGGTATATAAATGAATACCGGTTATATGATATAAAGGACAAGAGAATGGTATATATAAATACCAATTATATGACAAGGGAGTGGTATATATGAGTATCAGTTATATGATATACAGGACATTTGAATGGTATATATGAATACCAGTTTTATGAAATACAAGATAGGAATAAAATAGTTTATATAAATTACAGTGATAATATATATAGGACTAGTGAATGTTATATATGAATACCAGTTATATGATATATTGGACAAGGGGATGGTATATGTAAATACTAGTTATATGGATGTAGAAGTGAACACCGTAAAAATACTAGTTATATGAATGTAGAAGTGAATGTCTGTGAAAATACCAGTTATATGAATGTAAGTGTAGTGAATCTTCTATAAAAATACCAATTATATGATATATATGACAAGGATATGGTATATATAAATATCTGTGAATATGATATATAGGACAGGGAAACTGTATATTTTATTA
This sequence comes from Ruditapes philippinarum, assembly GCF_026571515.1. Classification (NCBI taxonomy): domain Eukaryota; kingdom Metazoa; phylum Mollusca; class Bivalvia; order Venerida; family Veneridae; genus Ruditapes; species Ruditapes philippinarum. Next base: position 43,508 of record NW_026863785.1, on the reverse strand, counting down.
CCAGTGATATGATATACATGTATAGGATTATATGACAAATAGGACAGTAATTGGTATATATATATTTTTTTTTCCATTGAGATGAGAAACATTTACGTGTTTTATTTAAGAGATTCCTTCATTATTTGTTTTATGTTGTAAATATGGAAAAAAAAGTTATATTTACTAAAAATCATGCAAGACGATTGATGTGTACAAGTTTATACTGTTACTTAATATTATTCAATTTAGCGAAAGGATCTCCACTGAGATCTTTTGACAAGATAGGATGGGAATTGTTTTCGAGGTTTCATACTATTTGATAGTAAATAATTACAACAAGTATGAAAACGACAGTTACCTATGTGAAAGTTTAGAATTCGAAAAAAATGTGCTTTAATCACATGTTGAAAATTGTAAAAAAGGGAGATAATAATTTAGAAACATCGTTTTCAATCAGTATATTTTATAAAGCTATCAAATAAAATGAAAATGATCTATCTATTATCTATTCAAAATATGGTATTATGCTCAAAATCAATTTATGTTATATGAAATAATGAAAAAATATATGAATACATTACGAATAATGTAGTATATAAATGTAACAATCAAAATTATGCGTGAATAAAGGGAGGTAATTAAATACTTATATCATCGACATAAATATTGTATTTGTATAGATTTAAATAAATTAATAACATTTTTAGATACAGTGAATGACTACTAAAATAGAACAGTCTTTTTATGCCGATATGTACTAAAGAAAATATTGACGAGTTTGTAAAAAGTTGCAAGTATATTTACTTGAAAAATGATTTTAAAATTTGTAAAGCACTTTTGCATTCAAACCCTTCGGATAAATTGTTTCTAACTTATGTATCCAGTATGTCTCTTTTAAAAGTCTCCCCATATGATCATGAAGTTTATCAATCGGCATAAAGGAAAAGTCATCAAGTGAGTGATCTTCGGAATTGAAATGAATTGCAACATTAGAAGAAAAATTGGGATGATAATTACTTCTTATATCAAATGTATGGCTGTTCATTCTTTTTGATACCTGTTGATGGGTTTGGCCGACATACTGTATTTTACATTTTTTACAAGTAATTAAATAAATCACGTCATTAGAAGTACAATTTCCACCAAAATGCATTTCGAATGTTTCTCCAGTATTTGTACTTGTGAATTTACTATTTTCTTCAATATTTTTACAGTGAGTACATCTTTTTCTATTACACTTATTAGTTTTACCGTTCATATTCCGTTTATTTAGAGTTGAATGGGTGAGGGAATCTTGAAGATTTTTGGGATGGCTGTATGCTAAGATTGGTTTACGATTATGTAAATTTTTAACACAGTCATTTTCTGACAACATTAAAAGATCCCAGTATTTATTTATTATAAGACCAAGATGGGAAAGAGACGAATTATATGGGATAACAAATGGTATGATTTTTTGCTGCTCTGTTATATTTTGGTTATTTTCCAGAGCTTCTTCTTGGGTTGAATATTTTACTTTTGCAAAAGCAGATTTCAGCTTGCTATCAGGATAATTTCTGATCTTGAAAAAAGATTCTAAATTGATTAGACATTCATGAAATTTATCATTGTCTGAAATGATACGTCTGTAACGTTTAGCTTGGCTGTATGGTATACCCTCTTTACATTTATTAGGGTGGCATGAGTTATACTCCAGATATTGATGGGCATCTGTAGGTTTTATATGAATTTCCGTTCATAATGTACAATTTTCATTTTTAAGAATCTTAACATCAAGAAATGACACATTTTTTTTCGATATATTATATGTAAATTTAATTGTAGGATGACATGTATTTAATTTGTTTATGAAATCATGTAAGGCACTTATAGAATGATCCCATATCATAAATATATCATCTAGAAAGCGGAGCCAAGTCGTAGGTTTAAGGTCATAACTGTTTAAAAAATCAGATTCTAATTTACCCATGAATAGCGATGCGTATGTAGGGGCCATAGAACTACCCATAGCGGTACCTAAAATTTGTAAATAATTTTCATTATTAAATTGAAAATGATTACTTTTAAGTGTCAATTTAAGAAGAGTGCATATTTCCTCCGTTGATAATACACTACCACATTTTTCATTATCAAGAAAGTATTTACAAGCAGCTATCCCATTTTCATGTGGGATATTTGTATACAGTGAAGTTACATCCAAAGTAACAAGTACTGAATCTTTTGAAAGTTTAGGTAAAGATTTTAATTTACGCAAAAAATCAGAGGTATCTTTCACATACGACGGTAATGATTTCATATATGGTTGTAATATAAAGTCAAGGTATTTTGAAATATTTTCTGTAAAAATGTGTAAACCATACTATTTGATAAAAATATATAGTTCAATAACTTGTGTGCAAATTTTCAGATCATTTCCTCACTTTTTTTTCTAAAATACTAGTTATCACTTAAGCTGGACTATTCAAAGACTAAGGAGAGCTACTTAATTATCCAAGTGTATAAATCGGCATCACACTGGTTGAATTTCTGCTTGCAAGTTAGTATCTAAAACTTCTGAACTTGAAGGAAATGGGTTGAGATGCTTGATTTCTGTGGTCATCTAACATGATAAACACAAGTTCTTTAACTCTGATTTGCCTTTTTGCATATCTATGTGCCCTTTTCACCTTGAATTTCATGGTTAAGCTTGTGCATGTAACTTGGTATCTCCATAACTACAGATGGGGATGGAATGGAAATTTAGACACATATTTGAGTGTATAATAGGTCAATGTCCAATGAACATTACTAAGACATCGATTTTATCAGAATTATTGCCCTTTTTGTGTCGCTTTAAAAAAAACACATATAGTGGTTACTTCTGTCAGCACTATAATTCAGATTGACTCCAAACTTGGTATGCCTGCTTCTTTCAATGAACTGAACTGTAGTGCATCATTACTCTGCACTTCTTATCTTTTGAGTAATTGCCCTTTGTTATTTTTCATACTTAATTTTTGTCCGAGCCATTTCTCCAACAATTAAAGGTATGGACATAAAACTTCATAGGATTATAGATCTCATTAAGAAGAAGTGCAGTGCACAAGAACCGGTCTCTGCTCTTTTTAATTTTTCAGTTATTGCCCTTTGTTAATTCTCATACATTATTTTTGTCCGAACCATTTTCTCCTAAACTATAAAACCTATCAACTTGAAACTTCAGAGGATTATAAATCTGATTGAGAAGAAGTGCAGTGCATAAGAACCGGTACTCTGTACTCAATGTTTTTTTTAAGTTATTGCCCTGTGTTAATTTTCATACTTAATAGACTTGTCGAGAGCATAACTTGGTCTTTTTAAGTTTGATTGACTCCAGATTTAGTATGCAACTCTTTTTCATTGACCTGAAGTGCAGAATCCATCACAGGGTCCTCCATTTGATCTTTTCGACAGTACTGTACATGTATTTGAAATTGCAGAAGCAAATTTTTATTTTAGGGCAAGGTCCATTTTGGGGGTCTATACAAATATTGGTGCTATTTTGAATAAAATACCCTCTTTCAACCGATAACCATGTATTATGAACTTAGTTATTATCATAACAAAGTTTAAATATTCATTAAAGAAGTTTAGATTTACATTAGAACTGATTACAATATTTGAGTAAAAACGATCATGTACATGTGTTATTTATTGGTTAATTAAACTTGTTGTCACAATTTTGTACCATGTGAACATAATGTTGCACATATTTGTAACATGAAATGTTTATTGAATGTATCCAGTACATATGTACACACATGTTATTAAATGTTTATTGTATACTAAGAATATATACATGCGTGTGTAATTCTTCAATTGGTTACACAAGTTTGATTTAAAGGCCCATTAAGCCTTAAAAATGCTATTACTTTTATTTTTCAAAAATGTGCCTCATTGACCATCTTTTTTGCATTTTAGCAATTAGTACAGTAATGATGAATAAGTATTTTATATGGAAGTCAAATTACAATTTGTTTACATTTGCTACCCTAATCATATTTTTTTTCAAACTCAATATTTTGTCAGTTGTCAGGAGATAATAATATCACATGTTCTAAATCTATTATAACAACATTATAAAACACACATTTGCCCTTTTTTACAAACAAATCTATTCATTTCTGAGGTGTAATGTGCCTTTAAACTTTTTATATATATGCAGGGTAAATTTATCTAGTATATAAGTTAACATATAACTATAATGAAGATGTAATTAATTATTTACTAGGTATATGAATGTTTATGTTTATTTCATGTTTAGATATGTTATGTTTTATGAACACGTGCATCAGACATGTTTTTTGTGACTTGGAATTTAAATATATATTTTTTGTACATTTTAATACAATCCATGTAATTATATGTGCATGATAACAAATATATATTGCTTAAACATTATAGTTTAGATAATTTAATGTTTGCATATTATGTTATGTCAATTGATTATATAGAGGATATTTGTTTTGCATGTAAGATTGAAATATAATTTCACTGAGTGAACACCAGATGCAATATTTTCACGAGTGGCGTAGCCACGAGTGAAAATATAATAGCTGGTGTTCACGAATGAAATATATTTCAATCTTATATGTAAAACAAATAAAAAAAATTTTTATTTCATGCTTTTTAGTGATTTTAAGTACTTTTTTACTGATTTTGCCGCGTAACGTCGCAAATTCTCCCTTGTGACGTCATCACATCATGACGTCACATTATCAATTTTGAAATATAGTTCTGTTACATTTCTCTAATTTTGTTACATTTTTAACATTATGTATGATGCCATCGACTTTCTTTTCCTAAAGAAGCAAAATTTACGCATGACGGCATTTATTTCTGCCTGTTATTCCATTTAGTTATGATTTTCTTTTCATCCGCACTCAGATATAGTCCGGCTACAGTGAAATTATATTTTATAAATTTCACTAGTGGTTTATCAGAATATAATCATCTGATATATTACAATAAAACACTGGAAGGCATGAAATAAAAATCTTAAAATTGGAAATGTTCATTGCAAACAGTATTCAGTAGATCTATAATGTTATTATGTTAGCATATATTTCGTCAAAGAATAGTCGAGCGTTGCTGTCCTACCGACGGCTCTTGTTGTTATATGACATGTTCAACTAGTATATAAGTAGACAAATATATTTATGAAGATGTAATTAATTTTATACTAGGTATATGAATGTTTATGTTTATTTCATGTTCAGATATGTTATGTAGAGCTACATGTATATCTAATTTAAAAAAAATGTTTAATTGGTTTTGATAGCATGAATGTATGACTTCTCATATTAAAGAATTGTACAGAATTGATTTGTATATTATTTATTTCCCCTCTCTTACAAAACTAGTTTCAAGTAGGGTATAAAATTTTGAAATTTTACTTCCCACTATTTTCATATAAAACAAACACTACGCTATCAGTACATAAATAATGCTATGTACAATATATATGCACCGTACATTGACTCGTAAAATAATTAATAAAATAAGATAAAACACAATTGTTCGCAACGGAACTGTAACAGGAACAATTTCCATATTAAACATAGTCAAGGTTTCAAGGTATAGCCCTGGCCTTCACGTTGTACCCATCGCATATGAATATAAATTAAACCGGTGGTTAGAACTTGTTACTCCACGTTACATATTCAGAGTTTTCTAAATAGTGTGTGTAATGTTAATACTATAATGATCTGGCTGCATTTATTAGTAAGTCACACGTACAGTCCCATTAAGTTTTCCTGGTCTTTCTATTCATAATTCGAATCCTTTAATTTAGTTCTAAAACGTGAATGATTGTAAATCAAAAGTAATCTTCATTATAGTTCAACACGTGTCGATTGAATAAAATGCCCAGAAATTCACCTAGCACTCCATTGTAGTGCTACCCTTCCAGGGTTCCCGCTGTCGCTCGCCAAATGCGACAAAATATTAATATGGCATAATCCAGTCATCGTCTCCTAGGAGACAATAAGTTTTTATGCCACCGCAGCATCTGCGAGGCGGTGGCATATATCGATTCACCTGTGTGTTAGTGTGTGAAAAGTTCATTTTGTTAGATTTAGAAAGTGTATGTAGAATGATGAAATCAATGCTTTATACAAAAAGCAAACTGACATGTAACTTTTAGTATTTACATTTTTCTGGGCCTTCGAGATTATTAATTCTAACACTGCCAGTGTTGAAAATTGAATACCGCGCAAGCCGGTGATAGGGGCGTGAGGGATATTGCATAATTTCCGTATCCGTCATGTACAGACTCAATCAAACCGAGTCTGCAATTTTCATGTAGTTTTGTTATTATTGTTATTATTTAAATGGAATTGAAATATTTTAGACAAAATCCATTTAAGGAATCACAACAACTCTTGAAAAATATATGTTCTTTTAGAAATGATTGGTGAGAGAGCTTTAAGCAGATTACGAAAGCAAGTTATCGCACAATGCAATTGATTATGTAATTAACGGTCTTTAATTCATGGATAATTGCTAACATTATTGTGCATATATCTATACTAATAAATGTTATCACTGTAATCCGATAATATACTTCAATAAAAAGTGAAATTAAGGACATGACAACAATTCCACAATGGCCGTATGGAAACGATTTATGAGAGAGCTTTAACCAGATTATATGAGCAAGTTATCATACATTTTGATTGAACGTGTAATTAATGGTCTCTGAGGCAACAATAACATAATAAAAAGCTATTGCTAAGTTTGTACACTTACAAATCACAGTATGAATGTACCGAGGAAAATTTAACGTATTATTGACGTAATAAGAATAAAAAGATATGCTTTGAATATGAATTGAATCATCATCATGTCAGTAAAATAGAGAAAATAAGAATCTTTTAAAGGCACATTGTGCCTAAGAAACCAATAAATGTTTACTTCTTTAGAAAGGGCAAATATGAGTTTTATTATATTTAAATATCGGTATAAAAGCATGCTTGATGTTTGCTACCTGAAAAAAAAGAAGTGATACATGTGAAATTATTTGTCATAAAAGTAGCTAATAAACAACAACAAACACAGTATTATTTCCATACAAAATGCAAACTAGTTATTACTGTACTATTTGCCAAAAGCAACATAATAAAAAATGGTTCAGGTAATTGGCCAATGAGTTAATATTTGTAATGTTTAATTGTACACCAAATATAAAAGACTTTTGAGAAATAAAAAATAAGAATTTCTAACACAAAATGGACCTTTAAAATAGTAAAAAAAACAGCAAAATAACTTCGTTTTGATTACTTGTATCCAGATAAGTGACTGTCAAATCGATATGTCTTCTTTTAGAAAATCTCATATGATTGTTTCAGTTATTTACTCATGATATGAATAATGATAACTGATTATCTGAAAGTTTGATTGTAAGTTAGTGAATACATATTAACTTTGTGTGCGTTGTTATTTAATTTTTCAGATGTGCAATAATATAATCATAAGGACCTATGGCCCCGTGTTATATTTCAGGAACGTTTTGACCATAGTTCATTTTAACATTTGCCTGACCAAAGAAGTTAAATATAAATTTAGCGGCACAGCATAAAACAAAAAATGCCATATACTTGACTTTCTTAGGTTTAATTGTCTAAAATATAACCTTAGATGGTATGCCAAAATATTGTTTATATACAAATCGCGAGAGGTAAGTCATTGTTTAGTAATAAAATAATTTGAATCTTGTAAGAGTATTTTTTTAAATCTTTTAAAGACAATTTTAATAAGGGATGAGAAAATGTTAGAAGGGTAACAACTTTGTTATATTTCTTTCATAATCCTACTACTGCCGCAGACACTTTATTTACTTTGATAAGAGAAAACACTGATTAGTTGACAGATGAATATCCTACATTTTCCAACGGTATATTAATACCTTTTTGCACATTTTGCCTTCTCTCCTCTCTAAAATATCAAATATGTAATATACCAGAATATCAAACAATCTAATTATCACGTAGCTGTAAATAGACTAGCTCGTAATAAACACAGTATTAGAGTCGCCTATAAATACTAGTGATTACTTGCATTTAAAGAAAACCAGCCGTGACAACCGATCTTCTATTGTATTATTTTTATGAATAACAGAAACATACAGAATAACTAGAAACTCTGAAGTAAAACAAATCCTCCAGAGTCACAGTGATCGATCAAAATTCAATTGAATGAAATCCCACATATCTAAATTTATTTTAGATATCTAACTTCTATTGATCAGATATCTTCAATTTTATGTAACGAAACAATAACATACCTAACATTTAAATGGTGAAGTGGCGAAGAAAATCAATTTGGTTGCAACAGTTATTAAAGAATATTATGGATTTTGTTTTTTGTTGTTGTTTTTCTTTTTCTTTCTTTTTTATATATTATTCCCAAAACTAATTTTATGTTTTTACGTAATTACAACGAGAAAGCAATTTGTGTTATCGAAGAAAATGCAAAAAGATATGAGTGCATTTCCATTTTATCCATGGCTGAATCGAATGTTTGTGTGCAGTTGGTCCTATGTGAGTAAGACAATCACGCTTTCTTAAAAACTGAACTCAGCTCGGTTTGACCTAAAAAGCAGATCTGCAAAAGATTGAATAATATCTTTCATTGTATTTTTGTCAAAATATATCCTTGTATAAAATGATAAATTATATCTTTTTTACGGTCATCGCTTATTCTTCGTTAAATATAGCAAAAGACACAATTAGCTTCACATTATTATTACACATTTTGCATTGTATCTGTTATATCACTTTTTAATTGTATTATAGATACTGCAGTGTATCAAGTAATTACTTACAAAATAGGGCTATTTAATTGTTCTATCAAATTAGACAACCTTTTTACATTAGCTCTGCGTCTCGAGACTAGCTTTATCCCTATGTAATATCGCTTCAATTAGGTAAAACAATGTAAGTATATTTGTCCCAAGGATACAATCGTGTTTTAATGCTGCATATGGCACGGTGTTTTGTACTTACACTATATCTGATTACCAAGAAAGATAAACGAAAAACATATTCGTCAAACAGACATTGCTCTCAAATGACTAGATGTTTCAGATAGAAAAAAGATTGAACCATACAATGTATTAATGTTTTGCAACATTCGATACAAACTTTGATGAGTTTGTTCAAAATAAAACCAATTCAAGAGCAGATCTCAATTTTATAGATCTATTTTTTATGAATTTAAAGTACATTTATTTTCATTTAAAAAAATAGCAGAAACGATATAAGGAATTGCATGTAATTAAGAATTGTATTAAACAATAAAAAGAAAAACATTATCAAGAAGTAAAAAAAAAGAATTCATTTACGTATCTATAAGTTATCTGCCTTTTAAATGAACTCAAATAAGTAGAAAATTTTGATTCAGGGGCAGATAACTAAAAAATGAGAACGATGACCCATTTTTTTCTCTTAAAATGTATCTGTTATCATATTCTAGCAACGTGCTAAGTTCTATGAAATTCTATTGAACAGTTTTAATTTTGTCTATATGTCTATATGAAAACTCCCAAAAACGTCCTTAAGCAGGAAATTGCTTGCTCGATAACATTATCATATTGTCATACTGGTCCCTATCCCGGCAACACACGCATGTGTGTTGCAATTGAGTCGTTATAGTTATATATAACTGAACTGACAAATGTATATTAATTCGGAACGAGGATTTTAATAATGAATATGTGGTGGAAATCTTTTTTTCCTATCTCTGTAGTTTATTTTCTATTCTTTGTCATTTCTTTTTTTTTCAATAACAATTTTTTTCACAAATTGTCGCCAAGCTGACAAGCCCATGTGCCCTGTCCTGTTTGGTGTCCTGCTTAGCTCGAAACCGGTGGTCCTGTGGTAGAGGATGCGTTCATTGAATACAACCCTTCCTTGTTGATCTTCTGTTTCATATTTTGACAGAAACGTAAATATTATACCGATTGAAATGGTACATAACTTAAGATTGCAGCTCTTTTACTCTCCCGTTATGTTTTTCAAAATTACTTATATGTGTACAGTCGAGCATCATGGAAATGGGATTAACAAGAAACTGCAACTTGTCTTTGTCCTTATGGATCATTGATTCCAATTCAATATTTTGCTGACTATTGAATACTGCCTAAGCTGGAGTTAGATATGTTGCTTTCACATTTTTTCTTATCTGTCATGAATAGGCTATCAAATTGAGTGTGCAATTTTCATCATCTTTTAAATAGTGATTTCCCCTTTTCTAAATAGTTTTTATGTCAACATTTCAATTTGTTGTATCTTTGCCTGAAGAAGTTTTCTCTGTTTGATAATTTTCAAGAATAACAACTACACTTTGAAACTGAAATGGCCATTTAATAATAAATGACGGAAAAACATATAATACAATGTTGATATGAAAGTTATCAAACTAACATAAAATTGTGAAATGGCCATTTAATAATAAATGACATATAAACATATAAAACAATGCTGATATGAAAGTTATAATATAACATAAAATTGTATACAAAGCAAGCAAACATTTCTGAAAAATGTATATAAAATTATATACACACATATCCCGAAAAATTATCAAAGGTTGGGTTCTAAGAATATTGCCTTGCCTAAAACTGTGTATGAAATTAATATACACACATATCTTGAAGTGAAAAGAAAAATCATTTGTATATAAAATTATAAACAAACACAAAACCTTTTTGATGTTTATAAGCTTGTCAAAAATTGAATACTGAATGTGGGTGGGATGGTGGGTTTTTGAAAATTGTTATGAATTATTTCTTCTTCTAAAATGGCGGACTTAAACAGCATCAATTATCACATTGTACTTACTCATAACGATAACCTTAGTGTACTTACTAGTACGGCTTTTTCGAACCCAATATATTTCGACCTATGACTAAAGACCTAATGAAACCCACCATCAAACTTGTAAGTGACCATAAAAACATTTATTTTGCAATAAATTAAGTTTTATGTCAACATTTCAATTTGTTGTATCTTTGCCTGAAGAAGTTTTCTCTGTTTGATAATTTTCAAGAATAACAACTACACTTTGAAATTGAAATGGCCATTTAATAATAAATGACGGAAAAACATATAATACAATGTTGATATGAAAGTTATCAAACTAACATAAAATTGTGAAATGGCCATTTAATAATAAATGACATATAAACATATAAAACAATGCTGATATGAAAGTTATAATATAACATAAAATTGTATACAAAGCAAGCAAACATTTCTGAAAAATGTATATAAAATTATATACACACATATCCCGAAAAATTATCAAAGGTTGGGTTCTAAGAATATTGCCACAAATTGTGTAAAACACAATTCCAAACCAATAGTTAGATCAATGATACGACGTAAAATGCCCTGCCTGGAACAATAACAGCACAAGCAAAATAAAGCAAACCAATAACAGACTGTAGTTCAAGGAGAGTTGCTTTTTCCCGATGCTTGAATTTGTCAAGAGTTAAGCGAATTTTATTAAATTTTTCTTGGGGCAATATTTTCTCCATTAGTACCGAGTCCAATTCAATTCCAACAAAAGACATGATTCTGCATGGCCGACAAGTTTTAGCATGATTAATTGGTAAACCAACTAAAGCACACCAGCAATGAAAATTTGTTAACCTTTTTCACACAGTTGTTAATTGTCCCCAACAAAAAAAGAAATCATCTAGAATGTGTGCACAATTATATAAACCAAGTTTGTTTTCTGCAATTCACTGAATATCAGAACTGATCCTGTCAAACAATGCACAAGAATAGCTCAGACCCATAGGTAAAGTAATAATATCTATCATTTATTTGAATCCAAGAAGTATCAAAATCATCTGGGTGTATAGGAACAATACGATAAGCATTGTTGATGTTTACTTTCATCATGTACGAATACTGACCACAAGCTCTGACTAATGAAACAGCTGTATCAATGTTTGGATAGGAAACCCTACAGTAATTATCTGGGATACCATCATTGAGTTCAATTTCGTTTTAAAGGCATGATAAATATCTGGATTTAAACAACAGACTTGAGTGAGTAAATTAACTTGACATTAATATAATTTATAAGAGAAATATTAATGTGATAATACTATATGATTAATACACATTAAGCATATATTGAAAAATTAATTGTTGTGTTAACCGGTAAAATAGTAATATATGACTGTGATTGAACATAAAAATATTACAATCTATGCAATAAAGTTACATGCAAACAAATTGAAACAATACAGCAAAGGAATTTACAATCTGATCAAACAAATACTAAATGTTTAAGCATAGAAAGGTACCAACAAATAACAAATGATTTAAAAACTAAAAGAAATTCATACTACAACTTTATCAAATAACAAAACAGAACAGTCTATATGGAAAGTGGCTTTAAAATTAAAGCTTTATCTCATATTCCTTAAAATTAAGGAACATTGACTAAGAAAAGAACTCATATTCCTTAAAATCAAGGAACATTGACTAAGAAAAGAATTTCAACTCGTTGAAAATTATCACCTTACAATTAAGGTGTATTTTACTAAAATAATATTTAGCATTAAACAATTACCGTACAACTAAGGCACATTTAACTAAAGTATTCCTTACAATTAAGGACTTTAACAAACTGTTAATTATTAGGGACTTTACGACTAAAGTCGAATAAACCACCTTAAAATTAAGGCGTATTTTACTAAAATAATATTTAGCATTAAACAATTACCTTACATTACAACTAAGGCACATTTAACTAAAGTATTCCTTACAATTAATTACTTTAACAAACTGCTAATTCTTAGGGACTTTACGACTAAAGTCGAATAAACCACCTTAAAATTAAGGCGTATTTTACTAAAATAATATTTAGCATTTAACAATTACCTTACCACTAAGGCACATTTAACTAAAGTATTCCTTACAATTGAGGACTTTAACAAACTGCTAATTCTTAGGGACTTTACGACTAAAGTTGAATAAACCACCTTAAAATTAAGGCGTATTTTACTTTAAACAATTACCTTACAACTAAGGCACATTTAACTAAAGTATTCCTTACAATTAAGGACTTTAACAAACTGCTAATTCTTAGGGACTTTACAACTAAAGTCGAATAAACCACCTTAAAATTAAGGCGTATTTTACTAAAATAATATTTAGCAGTAAACAATTACCTTACAATTAAGGCACATTTAACTAAAGTATTCCTTACAATTAAGGACTTTAGCAAACTGCTAATTCTTAGGGACTTTACGACTAAAGTCCAATAAACCACCTTAAAATTAAGGCGTATTTTACTAAAATAATATTTAGCAGTAAACAATTACCTTACAATTAAGGCACATTTAACTAAAGTATTCCTTACAATTAAGGACTTTAGCAAACTGCTAATTCTTAGGGACTTTACAACTAAAGTCGAATAAACCACCTTAAAATTAAGGCGTATTTTACTAAAATAATATTTAGCAGTAAACAATTACCTTACAATTAAGGCACATTTAACTAAAGTATTCCTTACAATTAAGGACTTTAGCAAACTGCTAATTCTTAGGGACTTTACGACTAAAGTCCAATAAACCACCTTAAAATTAAGGCGTATTTTACTAAAATAATATTTAGCAGTAAACAATTACCTTACAATTAAGGCACATTTAACTAAAGTATTCCTTACAATTAAGGACTTTAGCAAACTGCTAATTCTTAGGGACTAAGTTATATCAACAACAAGGGTTAGTTTATACCAACAACTAGGGAAAGTGCGTGTGGCAGCGGTATGTGACTTACTAGTATCAAATACTTTTTAGCGTTGAATTCACTTGTCTATAGGGATCTTTGGAGTTATTGTCTTGAAGATTGAACACTGCTTAAGCCGTTCCTAGGGGGCATAATGAATGTTGCACCTTACATTATCTCTCTCATGATAAAACCTTATCAAAACCAGTCTGCTATTTAAACCTTTTTAATCTGCTTTAATTCCTCTCCAGATTACCGGAATTCATCCTTCGTCATGCGAATGGAGTTATGTCTTTAGTGCACAGCATTTTCTCTTTATGATAAAGTTTCAAACTGCAGGGCAAATGATAGAGATTTTTTTTCAGTTTATTTTTTCGTCATGTAGGGTAATAACAAAGAGCTACAATTTCATGTCATCGTTGCAGCTGCGTTTAGTGAACGTTTAGAACTGCATTTTAACATCGCATGTCTCTTTTGTAGCTTAAGAGAAACTAAAGTGTATCAAATACATCGTAATTACTTTCTTGTATTCATTTTGTTACATCTGTTACAAGACGCCAATTTATTGCCTCAGCGGCACGATAGTGTTTCATTTCTATGGAAATTTATGTCCGGAATATCGCTTCAATTTAGATAAATGAAACAATGTTAGTATATTTGTCCCAGGGATACCATTGTATTTTATTGCAGTACATGGCATTGGAATATTTGTACTTAAACTGCATCTGATTACCAACGAAGATAAAGGCCAAACATACACTTCAAACAGAAATTGCTCTCAAAAGACCTGATGCTTTCCAGATAAAATTAGATTGAACCATATTTTGTTTTGCCGCATGGGATATATCATTTAGGAGTTGTATTTGTTCAAAATAAAAGTTCAAAATAAAAACAAAATGAATACTAGAGCAACGATCATGATTGTTTGTGTGTAAATTTTTCACATAGAAATTCTTATATACAAAATATGTAATTACTTGTAATTAGAAAGTGTTGAATTTAGAATTTGTTTGATGCCTAATGACTTATTTGATGTGTGTCAGAAATAATGTTTGTGTTGAAAAAAATAATATCTGGAAACAAAGTGATCCCTCGGAAGTATAAATCACAACAAAATAACATGAAAATTGCAGACTCTAGAGTATGTACATGAGGGATAATGAATAAGTGCAACATACTTCACGCCCCCCTAGAAACGGCTTGAGCAGTACCCAATTCTTGAAGTTTTAAAATTGGATAGTATATACGAATATTAATGAACTGACTTCAAACAATGGTACAATTATAACACGTTGCATTTCCCAAAATCGTTCTTTATTGACATCGCATGTCAGATGGCATTTATAATGTCATAATAGACATGATAACTGTATACTTTTAAATCGTGTACTTTTCATAATATAACATGCATTTTTGTATAACATTACCTATTGCAATGAATTAGGATTACATGTACTTTCAAATAACCTCATTATGTTTATAATTAACTTCAATCACTAGAAATAAATGTTATACAAACATATATATTTACGACTTGATTCACGAATCTAAATGATTCGGAACGAACATTCATGAGTTATTTTGAGTTGATTATTGCACTATATAAGATGGTATTTATTGAACACAGTGTTCGTTTCACGCTAAAATGTTTGGAAACTACATTCATTGGCAAGCATGCTCCTTGATTTCAATCAAATTCATTTGCAACATGTATTCTAAAATTATTAGATTAAATTAGAATATTTTCTTTTATCTTCGAATAGGTTTAAATAAGGTCCAATCCTTACGTGCTTGTTGAGTGTATATCAATACTCCTTACTTCACAATTGTAATTAGATTTTGTAAACTGATCTGTCTTTTGAGATTTGGATATACAACTGTGAAGGTTTGCTCTTTCCAATTCTGCCAATAAATGTCTGACTCCAGTGATTAATGATCACATCACGTGATTTACTTCTAAATTTGTATCCTGTTAATAGTTTTTGCGATAGAAAATTAGTGCTTTGTGGTATGTAAATTTTCAAAGAAAATATAGGCCTCTTTACGTTCATCTAGGCTCTCTACACTGAGTTTTTTATTTTGAACCTTACCGACATATTTTGGACAACGATAATAAATTTATGGATTTAAAATTTTCAAAGGAAATAATAAATAGAGGATATTGAATGAGTGTAAGTTCAATACTGAATTTATTGCACGAGTTGAATAAAATTATATTATGCGAGCCTCTGGCGAGCACAATATTATTTTATTCAACGAGTGCAATAAATTCAGTAATGAACGTACACGAATTTAATATTCTATTTATCACATACCCAAAATAAAGACCATTTAAAGTGAAATAAGAGTCATTTTTCATTGACGCGCCTATAGTATAACGCTAACATTTAGCGCGTCTTTACACTATGTTTGTATTACGCTAATGACGTCACGTCAAAATATATGCACGGCCGTGCAATACCATATTTACGGAGTCGCAAAATCGGCACGGGTGTGTGATAAAGATGTGTATGCTTAATTTACTTTATAACACGCTTTAAGCTATTCTAAGTTGCAAAAGAAAGAGTTCACGCGGCCATTTTGGAAATTCTGTAAACTCACTTGAACAAATATTGGCAAATTCGGTATCTAAATCTGCAGGAATGTATTGACCACAAAATGTTTTTTTGTATTGACATTTGATAATTGTCAAAATTGTGGCTTTGTGTAAATAGCGAAAGGGCGAAAAGTAAAAGTTGCAGAATAATGACTATGTTTAATTGTTTGGCATTAATCACTATCTGAACATTATTACCATCTCGTCAATGGATCAACGAAAGTGTTTGAGAGTGCATGGAACTTGCGTAACGTCATATGGAATTGGATTCAAATGATGCTCCTTTCAAATATTCTATCCCAAAGGCCAGAAACGCATTTACAAAAAGCAAATGAATGAAGAATGTGGCGCCGTTATATGTCGCAACGTCGCTAAATGTTGCACCATTACAGCTGAATGCTGGACTCCAATAAATGATGCAAAATCTTCTGACGATAAATCTCGCAATAGTTACATTAAATATCGCACGATTTTCCCTTGCTGTTAAATGTCACAACGCTACCGTTTAATGTCGCAAGATGAATAGTCATGATCTAGAACATCTTATTATCAACATCTGCATATAAATTACACAGGACACTTAATACTATCAACATAAATGTGTATGATATTGCATACATTCCAATTCACTTTAAATGTCATTTTCATTTGCAATGTATATTATGCAACTTCGCAACATGTTATGTTTCATCTTTTAAGTATATTGCTGTGTGTACTTTGCAAACTATTTTATTATTTATTTTACTTTATAACTAGACAAGTGTCCATCTACTTGTTATTCTTCGATGTGGGTTCGAATACCGCCAGGTCTTATGGAATCTTACTAAGATTCTACTAAGGTTCTACTCAGGTTCCCGCTTGTACACGTGGAGCGGGTGGCACCATAGGGCTTCCTCCACAAGTAAAGATGAAAAGATGCTACATGACCTAACTGTGTTATATGACCTTACCAATGCCTAAAAACTAAATAGGACATATCGTAATAAGAAGTTTAAAAAACTTATAAGGAGAAATAAAATTCAATTTTTTTTCTCCGTATAAAAACCTCATTAGAAGTTAAATAGTTTAAATCACGTTTTTATTTTATATTTAGACTTTTGGGGCTGCTTTTTAAGATAAAATATTTCTAAACTCCTCATAATAGTTACATTAGGCTTTTAATATTTATTAATAAGATTTATTTCTCCTAATTATGAGTATAAATTTCTAATTAGCTGTAACTGGAAGTAAGAAAGTTCTAATAAGGTTTTTTATCTCTCCTATTTAAGAGTATCAAAGTCCTACTTAGGCTTTCTAAACTCCTTAGCAGAAGTAAAAAGCCTATTTAGGCTTTTAAAATTTCTTATTCCGAATTACCTAGTTATTTTGTGAGAACATAATATTTTGTACAAGACGATTCCATACCCAAACACGCCTGAAAACATAGTTAGTAGAGATTTTCGACCACACGACCACATACATGCATCGGACATGTTGTAAGGAAAATGACCGTGTGACCACATACACACATCACAAGATTCCTCCTCTCTTTCGAAAAAGGGACAAAGAGCTGCTTTGTCGACGAATTTTGAGGGCGCCGACGAAGATACGATACAATTTAGACGAAATAGCGATATATAAATAGGAGAAGACACCAGATCTGCTTTTGTAGAATTATCGTGTCGGCGGGTAGAAATCGTCGTATATGTAATAATGTATACGCGCCCTATATGTAACATGTCTTTCCTTCAAAATTGGCCAATTTATCGAGTTCTAAACTTCCGGGGCGAAGACACGACGACTCGATAAATCGGCCTGATGTCGTAGCTTAGATCCACGACATCTGGGTTGCTAAATGAAAAAGAAAAAGATGTATACATATGTGTTTAATCACCATATGTAGGGTGTCAATTTTTAATACCGACTAAGATGATTTCAATTTTTACCAATTATTTTGTACATCACGGAAAATTTTTCCTTTTTTTCCTGTAGACACCCTAATTTCCGGATGATTTAAATTATTTGATATTAAATTAAGCCCAAATTTTTTAAACATAAATTAAGATATTGCGTTTTTAAGGGTGGGGTTGTGACATTTAACGGTAAGGGAAAACGGTGCGACAGTTAACGTCACTATTGCGGCATTTAACCGCAGAATATTTTGAAAATTTAGCGGCGATTGCGACATTTAGCGACATATAGCGGCAAGTGCATCATTTGGCGACGTTGTGACAAATAACGGCACCACAAAGAAAATATTAAAAAAAACGGACTAAAAATATTTTTTTCAAAACATCTAAGTAAACATTCAAATAAACCATAATGGTATTCTCTTCATTCGTATTTTCTTCATAAGAACGACGGAAAGATATCTCTACGAAGACTGCATGCAAACCATATGTATATTATGAGGAAATTCATAGAGGTAGCTTTACATTTCGATTATTCCCCCTTCCCCAAAAATGCTTTGATTATCAATATCCATATGAATTTCACCACCCAAATAAATTGTGTCCGATTATGTAAATATTCATTTTTCAAGTATATTTTACTTCCTTTAACTATCAAAGAATGTTTTCATCTTTAATTACGTATGAAACTATTTATCAATATTATATTTGGGCTAGTCGGTAACCACAATCAATTACGAATCAGCTTAGTGTTAATTACATTAAGTTTAATTAATATATCCTGGTATTGTTTATATTAGGAATTGGTTCAATTGTAACAGGATATTATTGATAATGCATCAATTTAATATGAATTATACGTATAAATAGATAAAATCTTGAAACTTTAATACAGCTATAAGTGTTTTCCTATTATCTGATTAATTGACAAGTATGGTGTATTATATATATATATTGATATATCTTGTGCTAAATGGTTGGTACTACATAAACTAAAGTGTTCATTAATCTTTAGCATGCTAGGGGCAACTGATTCTATCCAAGCGACCAATGCAGAACATGTCAATGATAATAGTCCGCACTATTTAGCACTTATTTCTAGATTTTTTTTAAAAGTGATATACAGTTTTGACCAAATAAAAACATGGACACTTCAAATTTAAGATATTAAGAGTTGCAAGAGATTAAAATAATGCCTGGATCACTTATATATTTAGTTATAAAGTTTTTAGAGGTTATATGGTCCTATAAAAACGGTTGTTCCGAGAGTTGTATTGGAAGCAATCGTTTATATGGCAATATCACCTTAACGAATTTATAATAAATGCAGCAAACTTCATTTTTAGAGAAAAAAGGTAGATTTTTTTATAAACTGAGAGCAGTCGTGTATATAAAACTATATAAACGTCACGATTATCCAATGAAAAACGACGTATCAACCGTGAAGTATTATAATGTGTAATATAATCTAACACTTCATTATAGAAAAACAAACTGACATTTTGCACTGACATCTTTCGACTGGTTCTTTTCAATAGTGAACTAAACCAGATTTACGACTGTTGATACACAAATTGTTATTCTTACATTAGACACTAACTTCTTAAAATACTCTACAAATCTTTCTAACAGTACATTCTTGTCTTCAAATGTCTTCAAATAGTGAATTAGACACAACTTTGATCTTCTAATTTCCATGGAATCAATCTGTATTGCTGAATTATTTAGATATTACATGTACGTGCATTTATAGTGCGTAAACATGTGTACGAGTAATTCATAAATGCGGATTTCGTTCCTTAAAAGGAATCTAATCATTGCATTGATCTATCTATATACGTATCATTTAGGTAATCAGAATGTTCATACTTATTGAGACACATCCTTGCGCTTCCTTTTTCCAGGGAAGATCTGCTGATTTCTTGCGGGATCCTGGTCTGTATATGTATAAATATGCAATGAATTGCTTCCAAGTCTTAAAATAATAACTAATTTAGTTGAGAATCGCGTTTCAAAAATATATAAGACGTTACAATCATTAAATTAAGCTTTTGTCATATTCGCAAAGGAAATACTGAAAATGAAAATTGCGTTAGCTAGCTTTTGTGTAGCTGTTCTTCATTTGACACAAGCGATGTGGTTTAATACGGCGGTAAGTATTTATTTATTTATTTACTCTTGCACTAAGATGTTCACTGGTTCAAAGCGCTTTACATGTTACATAAAAAAAGATTTTATATCATATTTTTATTGTTCCACCACTTCACATATTTGTTAATAAAAAGCGAAATCTGGAGCATTTTTTTTTCTTTTTGGAATAGCGACGGAAGTTTTCGTGTAGAAGTTAGTGTAGTTGATCACATGAACAAACTTTAATAAACATTGAAGGAATTTAATAAATCTTCTTAATTCTGAAACATATGATGTCTGATTTATCCCATATTAAACAGCTTTGATGCGGCTCCTTCATAACTGCCCAACTCAACACAAATTGTCATGTAATTTGTTATGGCAAATGCACCAATAAGATACTAATATTTGCCGCTATTATATATGACATGATGGAGCAAAAATACGGTGCAGACAGGCGTTTATTTGTTTCTGTTTTTTATCTCAGATATTTATTTGTTTTTATCTCAGATATTTATTTGTTTTTACCTCATAAGTTTTTTCTCTCAAATGTTTTATTTGTTTTTAACTCAGATGTTTTATTTGTTTTTATCTCAGATGTTTATTTGTTTTTATCTCAGGCGTTTTAATTTATTTTTTAACTCAAGATGTTTAATTTGTTTTTATCTTACCTGTTTTATCTTACAGACGTGTAGACGGGGCTGAAGCTCCCGTCGCTATATAACGATAATAAATTGTTCAAATAATACATAAGGGACTTCCCAAATTGTTAGTTACACGGATGAGTATTTTTTCTTTACATTTCATTTTAACTTTGTGTCATTGAAAGGGAAAATATGAAATTATATTACAGTTTATGTAACTTACAGTCGAGTTTTGTTTTTGTTTTTCCAGTCAAAAAATAACTTTCTAGATGAAATGGCTCATGTGCAGAATATGTCACAGTGGTGTAAACATCTAAACATAGAGGATTGTGAAAAAGGTAGGTAACTATGATCACCATCACTATCATCATACTCATCAGTAGCTCCGTCATCTTCATATACATATATCCCTGTGGAAACCAATTATGTTACAGAAACGAAACTTTTATGAAAAGGGGCATAACTCTATCAATCATCAGTTGATTGTTGCGAAAACCAAACTTAACCAGTGTTTTAATATAACATAGTTACATGCCAAATACGAACACAACCATTGAAATTATTCAATAGAAATCCTTAGGAAACCATTTGTCTAAGGGCAGACAGACTGACGGACGGACAACAAAATACTTATACCTCCCAAAGTTTCTTAAGGCGTATAAAAATAGAATAGCTATCAATATGTAAAATATGCATGTCGTGGTAAAGACATTATTTTCACTATGCTAACATTTTGTGGTTTTGATGTCGTTTTGCAGTGATCAATTCTGTACCTACATCATTGATAGATGAAAATGGGAAAGTACTAGAAAGGTTTGAAAACGGTAAGCTTTATCTTATAAAAAGATCTGCTGGGTAAGGTGTAAAGAGTTGTCTCAAACTAGCCATAAGGTAGAAGCTTTATACATGACATAAGACATGTCATAAGATAGAAACTTTATACAGGACATAAAGTAGAAACTTTATACAGGTCATAAGGTAGAAACTTTTATACAGGTCATAAGGTAGAAAATGTATACAAATCATAGGCTAGAAACTTCATACAGGTCATCAGGTAGAAACTTTCATACCAGTTATAAGATAGAAACTTTCATACAATTCATAAGATAGAAACTTTATACAGGACATAAGGTAGAAACTTTCTAACAGGTCATAAAGTAGAAATTTTCATACAAGTCATAAGGTAGAAACTTTAAACAGGACGTAAGGTACAAACTTCATACAAGTCGTTAGGTAGAAACTTTCATACAGGTCATAAGGTAGAAACTTTATACAGGTCATAAGGTAGAAACTTTCATACAGGTCATAAGGTAGAAACTTTCATACAGGTCATAAGGTAGAAACTTTCATACAGGTCATAAGGTAGAAACTTTATACAGGTCATAAGGTAGAAACTAGTCATTAGGTGGAAATTTTATATAGGTCATTAGGTAGACCTTTTCATGTAAGTCATAAAGTAGATATTCTCATATAGGTCATATGGTAGAAACTTTTATACTAGTCATAAGGTAGAAACTTTATAATAGTCATAAGGAAGAAACTTCTATACATGTTATTAAGTAGAAACTTTCATTCTAATCATTAGGTAGAAAATTTGTATTGGTCATTAGGTAGAAATTTTCATATAGGTCATATTTCAGAAATTCTCATATCGGTCATATGGTAGAAAAACTCTCATACTAGTCATTAGGTAGAAACTTTCATATAGGCCATAAGGTAGAAATTCTAATATAAATCATAAGGTAGAAACTTTCGTACTAGTCATAAGGTTTAGACTTCATACTATTCATAAGGTAGAAACTTCAAAATAATCATACTGTAGACACTTCATACTAGTCATAACGTAGTAAGAAGCTCTATACAATGTTCTATTCATGAGGTAGAGACTTCATACTAGTCATAAGGTAGAAACTTTATACAGGTCATAAGAAAGAAACTTTGGTAGAACCTCTATACTAGTCATAAGGTAGAAACTTCACACAAGTCATAACGTAGAAACTTTCATACAGGTCATAACGTAGAAACTTTCATACAGGTCATAAGGTAGAAACTTTATACAGGTCATAAGGTAGAAACTTTCATACAGGTCATAAGGTAGAAACTTTCATACAATTTAGTCCAATCAGGTAATAACTTTCAAACTAGTCATAAGGTTTAAAATCTTTTATACAAGTCATGGGGTGAAGACATCATTCAGGTCATAAGATAGAAACTACATACCGGTACTTGGCATTATGAAGAAAATTTATAGCAGTCATAAGGTAGAAATTTCATGATAGTCATCAGGTAGAAACTTCATGATAGACATAAGGTAGAAACATCATAAGGTAGAAACTTCATGATAGACATAAGGTACAAACTTCATGATAGTCATAAGGTAGAAACTTTATGATAGTCATAAGGTAGAAACATCATAAGGTAGAAACTTCATGATAGACATAAGGTAGAAACTTCATGATAGACATAAGGTACAAACTTCATGATAGTCATAAGGTAGAAACTTTATGATAGTCATAAGGTAGAAACTTCATGGTAGTCATTAGGTAGAAACCTCATATAAGTCATAAGGTGGAAATTTCATGATAATTATAAGGTAGAAACTTCATGATAGTTATAAGGTAGAGACTTCATGATAGTCATAAGGTAGAAACTTCATGATAGTCATAAGGTAGAAACTTCATGATAGTCATAAGGTACAAACTTCATGATAGTCATAAGGTAGGAACTTCATGATAGTAATTATGTAGAAATTTCATGATAGACATAAGGTAGAAACTTCATGATAGTAATAAGATAGAACATTTATGAAAGTCATAAGGTAGAAACTTTATGATAGTCATGAGGTAGAAACTTCATGATAGTAATAAGGTAGAAACTTTTTGATAGTCATAAGGTGGAAACTTCATGATAGTCATTAGATAGAAACTTTATGATAGTCATAAGGTGGAAATTTCACGATAGTTATAAGGCTCATACTTCAAGACAGTTATAAGGTAGAAACCCCATGATAGTTATAAGGTAGAAACTTCATGATAGTCATAAGGTAGAGACTTCATGATAGTCATAAGGTAGAAACTTCATGATAGTCATAAGGTAGAAATTTCATGAAAGTCATAAGGTAGAAATTTCATGATAGTCATAAGGTAGAAACTTTATGATAGTCATAATGTAGAAAGTTCATAGAAGTCATAAGGGAGAAAGTTCATAGAAGTCATAAGGTATAAACTTGTATGCTAGTCATAAGACTGATACTTTCATACTTTTAATTAGGTTATAAGCTTTCGATTAATACGTTAGGAACTTTTGATACCGTGTTATTAGTCTTAATGAATAAAGTTGATCTTCGTACTAGTTATCAGTTATATAAAGCTGTTTCAAACATAAGTTATTATAATTTATTTGTTAAAATATTCAAATTCGATTGTGAGAAATGGTTGTAGCTTATTTAATCCACTTCCTGATACTAACCAGTACTGGTGTCATATGAGGAAGCTTGGCGTGGTCCCTATAGAGCTTGAACTCATGTATCCTTGGTTTGAGAGATAAAAACCTTAATCACTAGACCACTGCTTCTCTGAAATTTAAGTTACTGGTCATGTTTAAAACTTTCTGTATTTGATTCAAGCAAAATTTGTACGCCATTCGAAACGTGATTTGTTGTCCCAAAGAAAGCACTTCTTTTGACAGATTTCACAGGAAATGTACCGGAAGCAAACTTCGATACATGTTCATCAAGTTTACAAACGGTAATGATGCCAAAAAGGCCGGGATATTCCGTATGGCCACCATGTACACGTGCATTCAGATGTTCCGGTTGCTGTACGAATGCTATTAATTCTTGTCAACCCCTTACCACCTCGGAGAAGCAAGTAAAGGTATAAAAAGATTAACCTATTTATTTTGTATTTCTTTCTCTATTTTTGTTAACCATTCAGAAAAAAAAATGTTAAACCGCATAATGCTGAAAAGCAAATTCATGCTCAGGTTTTGAATGCGTACTGAATGAATGCTAATGTAAATTCCTGAAAAAAGAAATTCAATATCATGAAAGTGAATCGCGATACACTTTAGTGGATATACATGTATTTGTTTTCAAAACTATTCCACGACATACAATAATGAAATAACAGTTATTTAAAGTGAATATCAATTTTACTTGATTTTCAACGATTCAAACACAATCTTCATTATTTATTTATTTATTTATTTATTTATTTATTGATTTTCTGTTATGTAAAATATTTCGTATGGCTGGGCAAAAAGACGAAAGTACGAATCACGACTCAGCAATCGTAGCCCGTGACGTACTGTTTACCACCACCACATGTGATTGTGCAGACGACACCACCATTAATTTTCATTGAAATTATCGACTTTTGGTGTCAAATAGAGTGTCTGAGAGATGTAATTACAACAAGAATAGTTTTAACCACGAATATTTCATTTTTTCTTTGCTGCCTAAACTTATGACCCAATTGAAATTTACCACAAACTTACAGAAATGTATACCAATAACATTATATATCCCAGACACATCATCTCCATTGTTGTTGCTGATGTTATTGCTGTTGTTGCTGTTGTTATTATTGTTGTTGCTTTAAACGTTTTTATAACTTCAGGTAATTTACACCAAGCTACGAAATCCGGTACATAGACATACCATTGGAGATATTGACATTAGTCTTGTGTCGATAACCGAGCACAACGACTGTATGCCAAAATGTAAAACAAAAGAAGAAGATTGTCATATATTTCAGAAGTATGTTTGTTTATTTTATTTTTCTTGTGTGTTTGTGTGGGTTTTTTGGGTTTTTTTATTAACATTGTGATGATACTGGTGCTTTGTTTTTCAGACTCATATCGGAAGTCAAATCATTCAGCTGGAAAACTTGACTGTAGGAAAAAATCGACTGACAACTCTATGTTAATATGTCACAGGTTGTGATGGCAATTCCTTTTAGTCTTAGTACATGAATATTACCGACAAGAAAACATATATGAATTTCATTTTAAAACATGTTGAAAAATCTTAGGTTTTTAGGGCGTCGAACAGACGTTAACAAAAATGTATGACAAAACAAAGTGACTTATATCGCACCCGATTTAATGCGTTTTTAATTTAATTATATTATATAAGTTGATTTAGATCATTTATATATAATCTATAATCCATACATTACAACAGGTATGTACCAAGTATATGTAGCTGCGTCTGTCGGCCTGAGAGAGAAAGTCTTCAAAAAACCTGCAAAGGGAAACAAATCTGGGACGAGGAGGCATGTAATTGTGTATGTGTAAATATGAACACGACTAAATGTTCGTCATCTTCTTATTTCAGCACAGAGACGTGCCGGTAAGATTTTTGAATTAGTCAAGATTGTATATACAATTCAAAGCATTGTATCTATTATATTACTGCGGGTTCAAGATGCATCCATATATCACAAACTGACAATAATGTTCATGATGCTTAATATCTTAAATTGACTTCAATCTAAAAAAGTCGATGACTTCTAATCCAGTTACCTCTCTGGCGTGGGTTCGATCCCCGGGAGATGCTTTGGTAGTTTAGCGCGGAGGAAGGTAGTCTAGTACTGGTGTAACTCTCCAGGAACGATGGTTAGGAAACTACCCGCCTATATGACTGAAATACTGTTGGATAAAGGCGTAAAATCAATCAAACAAACAAACAAACAATCTAAAAAAAGCCCATAGATTTTAGAGGTATTTTAAATAAATGCACTGACTGATTATCTAACAAAACAGACCATGAACAGACGGCAAGAATGTGCTTGCTGATTGTTGCGCCTTTATATTTCGCTTTTATCGCTTAATGTCGCACCAATTCCGCAAAATGTTGCACCATTACCGCTAAATGTTGCGCTCCCCGCTAAAGTAAAAAAAATCTTCTGCCGTTAAATCTTGCAAGGGTAAAGTTAGATGTCGCAAGACTTTCCATTGTCGTTAAATGTCGCAACACTAGCATTTATTGTCGCATGAGGTTGGAAATTAGTTGTATATACGTTGAATAGAGGTTGGATTTATGTCATTTTATGACGTTGGACTGACGTTGGATTCCGACGTCTAAAAAACTTTCATATACAACTAAATTCCAACGTCTATCGAACGTCGGACTCTAACGTCTGAAAACATTGAAACAACGTCATGTGTTTGCTGGGCTGCCTCCGCATTCTAAGCCATTTCAATATAAAGTTGCAGCCAGTAAATGGCAATTAACATTTATTGAATGTTCCCTCAAATATGTATGTTTAAATTAACACGAAGGTAGTATTTATACCCTTGAAAAAGTACATGATACTTAATTTATCCGTACTAAACAGTGGTAGACCGTACCATTCCGTACCGTTTCGTGTTGCCTCTCCGTAGTACAACGCATTACGATCGTGGCTTTCCGTGACAATGCCGTATTAATCCGTATTTAAACCGTATCTTATACGTATTTAAACCGTATCTTATACGTAGGGTAACCGTACAAATACGTAGTTTTCCGTACCAAACCGTAGAAATCCTTGACAAGTTGGTGGACTACGAATTAGTACGGTCTAGTACAGTTTTTGTACGGACTAGCACGTATCAGTAAGGTTTAATACGGACTAGCAGGGATACGCTACGGTTGATTTTTCCGTAGCAAATTTTTATGCATGTTCAAAAATTGGCAAGGATCGCTACGGATATACAAGGACTACTACGATTGATTACGGTTACAATACGGAGATCTACTGACCTGTACGAGTAGCTACGGACGATGCCGGAATTAATCCGTGGCTCTTCCGTGGGCGTATTCCGTGAATATGTGACCGAGATATAACGGAAATACTGACATAACATCAGTTTTTTAACATGAATTTAGACATTGCGACATTTAACGGTATTGGTGCGACATTTAACGATAAGGGAAAATGGTGCGACATTCAACGTCACACATTGCGACATTCAACGGCAAATTTTTTTGAGACAGCAGCGATTGCGACATTTAGAGGCAATAGCGCGCTTTAAAGATCAAATATAATTATACATGTAATTAAGCGTTGTCTATTGTCCATACTGATTATTTAACAAATATTTTAGTTGTCAACTTAAGTCCAGTGCCAGCGGTGAAACTTATATAAGCCAACTCTTCAAACGCATGAAAACTGACTTACTTCGACAAGAAAATCTGAAGGAAAATCAACACGTCAGTAAAGAGATTGAAGTGAAAATGGTTGCTGGGAGGGTAACAGTGTTTGGAGAAGAAACGCTTGAAGAAAATGCCAATGTCAAAGAGAGTGGTGAGAAAACTATATTTTTATGTGACGGCTGCTACTTATAGAAACATTTTGATGAGACATTTGCTGTATTAATAAAAACATTCTGCTAGAAACAAAATTTCGATTTTCTTAATAAAATGTGCGCGGTCATTTATCAAGAGTATACTGACAGATTGTGATGTGAATATGTTGTTTCAGAGAGTTTTATGGGTTTTGTATTGCCTGTAAAATAGGAATGATGTGCATTTAAGTTTTCTTTATCTGTATTTGATATTTTATACTTGTACTATCGAGGTGCTGTATTATACTGGGCAGCCAAGAAGTACAGTAATTGTTTGCGATTATTTCCTTTTTTATATCCTCTAAATGCTTGTAAATTATGATTGACGTGCATTTCAGGGTGTTTCAATATTTCAATTTGCTAGATTACAAAGCTATTTTATCTTAGACGAGTACGACCAATAACCAAAGGTTATTTAGAAATTCTTACCAGTAATGTTTTGCAGGTCATGGAATTCTTAAAGATGGTGACGATGACGACTATAACGATGACGATACTAGTGATGATAAAGATGACGATGTTGATGACGAAACAATGCTGGTGCATAACGAGACGACTTAACATGCTGTTGACGATAACGATGACGACTTTAACAATGCTGTGACGTGATGACGATAACTGATGACGACTTTAACGCTGGGGACGATGATGACGACTTTAACAATGCCGATGCGATAACGATGACACTTTAACAATGCTGGTGACGATAACGATGACGACTTAAACGTTGACGTTGCTGTTGACAATGACATTGGTGTTTATTTAGCAAGAATACAAACTTTGAACATCGTGTAAGTTTTTTTGATATTCTTATAAATGTTTATATAAGGATTCTAATAGACATGAGAATAAAGTAACATTATTTTAATTTAATTTATTTATTTATTTATTTATTTATTTATTTATTTATTTATTTATTTATTTATGTATTTTATGTATTTACATACTTTTTTATTTATTTGTTTATTCTTCTTGACAAAATATTGCTTTTTATATTTTACAGAAGAAACCCTTGCTATGATACTAAATGCTCTGGAATCCTTAAAGCAAAGGAAATGAGAAATGGAAAATGTCGATGTCTACCTGACTTCCGAAGAAATGTTAGGACATTAAATCAACAAAATCTGTAGTCCTAACATTGATATTGTTATTCTAGTTCCCTGTGTTTTACTCACATGTATACTTTATCACTATGTAGTGCAATGGGCAGATAATCCAAACACTGGATTTATGATAGTTTGTATAAGTAGACAAGGGTTAGCGTTCTTTAGTTTGTTTCATCTTAATATTTATTTATGGAAGTCATTGCATTATGTAATGTTGAAGAAGTTAATGTGCATGAGTACAAATTTTCGGAGAAGAATGTTGTAATTGCGTTTAAAGTGTATAAAGCAAAAGTTCTGCGGCCTGTAGCTTAGCAAAATATAGTTTGAAATAATTTAAGAAATAGATCTGTATGAAAAAAGAGTGTTTGTATATTTACTTTATATTCATATAGCGCATGTATTGAATCATTGTTTAAATAACTACACAACAGCCAGAACATTTAAAGGCTCATAATGCCCCATAAATGCTTTTTTCTCTCAAAAAGCTTATAAATTTTGGTGATTTTTTATAGACTCCAAAACGTTACTCATCGGCAAATTACCGGAAGAATTTTAAAAATGTTATTTTTTCTTAGGCATAATGTGCTATGTGCCTTTGATTTTGTTAACGTACTATAATTATGCATGTTTATTAAATAACTGAGACATTCTTTTTACAACTTACGAGAATCGATCATAAGATTAAGGAAACAGAATAATTTTAACAATACAAAAGGGTTTCATTAGATATAGCTTTTTACTATTCAGCCTAATGTGACGTCAAATGTTATTTTAATCTATCATCCTGGAAATGAATATCAACTAATATTCCCCAGGGGCGAGTAATCTATATAGACTTAAAAAACGTAATGTTCTAGTTCTCTCCCCTCGTAAACAATCAATGATGAAGGTGAAAAATTACTTAATTACTTTAAAATGTTGGTTCTGCATAATAGAAAAAACAAAAACATGTGTCTCAGGGTAATTGTGCATATTAGTAACCATTGAACTGAAAAGCACTAAAAGCAGAGATATGATATTTTTATATTAATCTTAAAGAATATATTATACATATTTTTCATGATGAAAAATGCACGTGTATATTTATTTTGTAATTAATTGACTATAATGATTATTATTGATATGTGATGTGGTGACTGTATAAATATGATGTTCTGTCCCATTTTAAGGAAATAAAAAATATTTATATCAAACACCATCTTGTTATAATTTTGCCAACATCTTGTAACAATAAATAAAATAATTCCGTTTACAGACGGGAAAAAAGTTGAAATGAACTTAACATACAATTTGCGAATGTATATTACCAAAAGGAAACAACGACTGTATATTTTTCTTGAATCATCATTATATGATAGTTTTTACAAAACTTACGAAACTGACATTCCTATGATGCAAGAAGATAGGGTGTTGTTTTGTGGGTTTTTTTTTTTTTTTGTTTTTTTGTTTTGTTGTTGTTGTTGCTGCTGTTTTAAGCAAAAAAGAACTTTAACACCAAACAAACCTGAATTCTGATATAAATTTGTATCATCACAGAGCTGTAATATAAGTCTCAGTTATAATGGTACACGAAATCACGAAGATCGCTCCAGAACTTTTGTTTGATTGAACAGTAAATGGGAGATAACCACCCAGTTCATATTCAGCAGTTTGGAATCATTTAAGTCCCTTTACCTGTCAACTAACGAGTGTATGCATGGAGCTTTGATACGACGATACTATTTCTGAGAAGAAGAATTTAATGGACAGTATATATTAGCATGTAGTTTAAACTAAATTCTTAAAATGGATATGAACAGTTTCCGTCGTTTGTTTTGTTGTTGTTTTTGTTTTTTGTTGTTGTTGGTGGTGGTGGTTATTTTTGTTGACTTTTTTTTCTTTCTTTTTTTTGTGCCCATTATCTTTTTTGTTTTATTTTAGTTGATAAGCCAATCTTATGCGGGCTGGCCTGACTGTATAATGATGACAAAGGCTGATCACTTTGGGTTCCAACAGACCAAGAGTTAACATTGATTTATTTATTTACATGCGGGCAGCTGAGTTGATTGGCTCATGCTATATAGATATATTGAGACGGCATGGGGGAGGGGGGCATCACATCCTGTTTGTGAAGAATATCAAACAAAAAACAACAAGTATGCTGTATTTATTACGAAGCCAGGTACTACAAAGCCACGAATCGTGAGTCGATATCCCCAACAGAGCTTCCCCACCCACCCATTCCGCTTTACGTTAACTTGACTCATAAAAACCGTGGTGTTCTCCATCCTATAATGTTATAAACATTTACTAGTATTAATATTAGATATTTTCTGGATAACTCGCTTACTATTTACCCATCACATTATTTCGGCTTATATTATGTTGCAAAAGCCAAAAGCGTTTAGTTACATAATATATAGTGTGTCACTGTCCATATTCATTATATGTGACTAAAAATTGTAGTCACTAAACGACTACTTTGGCGCCCGTTTGTGCCTGAAATAACGCACAGATGGGCACCCGAGGTCGTCATCCACCAGTAAAACTGCAAAGTCGCCATATGACCTATACTGTGTTGGTGCGACCACGGGCCTTAATTGACAAATTGAATGCTACATTTTCCAGTGCTTAATTGTTAACGAAAGCGAATCCATTGATATATATTTTAAGAGAGAAAAAACAAAACAAGTTTGTTTTTTTAATGCATCGCAATTCACAGCTCAATTCCACTTCCCGATTCTATACATTTACTTAAAAGTTAGTCAAATTTAAAAAAAAAAATAGATAGACAAGAGAGATAAAAAGTGAAAAGTGTCGTAGATTTAATCATAAAACTTAGTGTGTAGTCTTCAAATTGCTTTGAAAAATGTATAACTGAAATATTCATGCTAAAGCAGATATTTATATTTATGTATTTTAAACTTGTTTTAACAAAAAGATCCCCATTTTTGTTTGATAAAAACAGAGACTTATATAAGATAAGATAATACAGCCCCCTGATAAAAATATAGGAAATGAATTTCATTTTTTTCTAAACCTTAAAGTTGTTCCCCATTTCTCTTGTTTTCAAAGTGTCTACATAAAATGGAATTATAATGTAATATTTGCGTGCCAAGCTGAAATTTTATTGTTTTAATAATAACTTATTGTATTGTAAATTTAAACAATATATCTTTTCAATTAAAATTTTATGACAATACACAATCTTCATCACTGTGATTTCCAATAATTTGATGAATTGGTGATTTATGTATCTCTCGTGCTATACCCCCCCCCCCCCCCCACCGCCAAACACACACACGCTTCCACATTGACCCCCTACTGCCACGTTATTTTGTCATATTTATTGCAGAGGTGGCACCTTTTGTAAAAACACAAGGAAGGGTGTCACACTAAGATAGTGTCTTCTTAATATTGGGACAGTAACATCCGGATATGACACCTTTGGAATATGCAGACGACAATTTTCATATATCACGCATAATTTAATCAATATTTTTTTAATTAAAAAATCTCAATATCTTAATAAAATTTGCAAAAAATGAAAAATACCCAAATATTTTAGAAAAATAAAAGACACAAATTTTATTAAATGGAAAAATAAAGAGAGAAAAAACGTATTAAATAATAAACACAAGTGTGCATTTATGTAATATCGCAAAAACATAATTCTGAATAAAACAATGAAAATGTATTGACAGCAATCTATTTATTTCTCAAATATTCTATATACATTGTATACAAACTTTTAGATTTTAACTGTCCTCCCTGTTTTATGAAATCAAACGGTATGTAATCTTATTTTCTTTTTTTTTTAATCTCATTTCTCGAAAAAAAATATAGATATTGTTAAGTTATAATTGCTAATTATGGTATCCTTTTAAATGACGTTTGGACTTTGAACTTCAGTTTTGTTGTTTACTTTCTTCATTATCTTCTTCTTTTGTTGTGTTGCCAAATTTATCTTACAATTTAACACAAAAAATATAATTGCATGTTCATTGAAGTTTATATGAAAAATAACCCTGCATTTCTTTATCATTATTATTATTTATTTTATTTTTTTTATAATTTCCTACAGAGAATAAAACCTGGTCTAGAAAAAAATCCATCATGGCAGGAATTTTACCTGTCAAACTAAGCACGTGACCTCTTGAATAATTAACGAGACGGTGCTAATTATGTCTCCTTGACGTCACCCTGCGCCGACAACGATATGAATCTATGCGTATTTGTAGACACATTTGCAGATTTCTTTTTCAGAAATGAGAAAAGGAATAATATTTATATTTAAATTTCAAATTAAATACAAACATGTATTATTCACTTATATATGAAATATCGCGGAATTAAAATGCGTATTTTCATTTTTTTTGTATTTTCACTTTAAATATGTAAAAATATTCACTGCAGTGGCGGTGGTATGTATTTAATATTCAACCCGTACACAACATCATTTCGATTATGTTTTACTCCTTGAGAAACCATAAAGAGACATGTATCAATTTGCCTGGAGTAAACACATTATTTTCATTATCGACTTAATACAAATTTTAAACAATTCACTAGATTGATAAAGCATGTGATGGAATATGAAACAATTTTCTGTCAAGACCAAATTTTGCCTAATAACGATCAGATTTGTTTTAAACATTATTCCTACATATGCAGTAAGGTCCTTTCTGAAATTAATTTTAGTATATTTAGCCCGGTTTCGTACAGAAAAGGTAACATAAAATTGTATAACACTCATCGTATATAAGGACAAATTAAAAACAAAACTGACCGGAAAATATAGAAATACACGGAAATATAGTGTATATATATTTAATATTTGGCGGTTACATTTTATGGGCCAGTATATGAATATAAGTACAAAAAAAAAAAGATTTAATGCTGCAGTGTTAATGTTATATGTGTAGTGATAAATACAAACTTAACAGTAAATATAGGGAGCCCAAATATTGCATTTTATTCACTGCATGGACGGAAGGTCCTTGGGCAGGTCATTTAAGACACATGATGCTTAAAAAAGGATTTCTTTTTACTTCTATAGAAAGGACAAATGTAACGTTTAAATAATGGTCTGAGTGCATGTTTGTAGAAAATAGCACTGAATGAGAAATAATTTGATATAAAAGTAGCAAAATGTAAAGAAAGTAGAATTTTGACTTCCATACAAAATACTGAATCACTATAACTACTCATTTCCAAAAAGCAACAGAAGAAAAAGATGGTTCCGGTAATTGGCCATCTTTTTGGAAAATATTAAAGTACACTAAAAATTAAAAACATTTGAGAAATAAGAATAAAAGCTTATCTGGGGCATAATGTGCCTTAAAAGAAAAATAGATATTTTTTTAAAACACAGATAATTAATCAAACATATATGCATAAGCAATCTCAAAGTGTTTGAAAACTAGAATGCTTTACTTTGTGATTATGTTGCACAAAGAAAATATAATACAGGAATATATATTCAAACATACAAGTATATATATACAAACATACATGGATTTTGTCCTACATTTCAGTCTCTTGAACTAAAACAAATAAACAAACAAATTCCCTATTCACTCAACAAAGATAGATAAAATTGACAAAATGTCCCCCACTAAGTGAACAAATCAAATCCCATTAATACAAGAAACTTTATACTAACTTAGAAATCTTTCACTTGCCTTTGATTCTTTTTGCATATTCAGTTGACTCACCAAAAATAAAGTAAAACAAATAAAATTTAATTAACAAAACCAGTTGGATTTCTTTTCCTATCTATTAAAACAAATAG
The DNA here is from genome assembly GCF_026571515.1 of Ruditapes philippinarum. Classification (NCBI taxonomy): domain Eukaryota; kingdom Metazoa; phylum Mollusca; class Bivalvia; order Venerida; family Veneridae; genus Ruditapes; species Ruditapes philippinarum. The sequence continues at coordinate 8,293 of NW_026863785.1, read as the reverse complement.
CACAAAAAACGACTTTGGTTGTATAAAAATAAAAGTCATGCCACGAACTTTTAAAATAATAAAAACAAAGTTCAATTCATACACGGTTTATGCTAAGCCACGATTTTTCCCGAATAAAAACTTTTTAAAAATAATGAATTGCCGTAACATCGTTTAAAAATATAATAATAATTATTATTGTATGTTAAATAAAAGAAACATATGAACCGAGGGGATTTTGTCCGGGTAGGTAAGGGGATTTTGTCCAGCCTTGCAAAAACATTAAGGGGATTATGTCCACCCATGGAGGGGATTTTGTCCAGGTATGCGAAGGGAATTTTGTCCGAAAGGGATTATGTCCGTACACCAAATAAAAGATATGTATGAATCGATAAGCTTTGGATATATTTTGAATAAAAACAACAATAACAAACTTTTTTGCTCTGTTTGTTATTGTATAAAACATACAAGTGTCTTTTGGCCGAGGGGCTCATGGATACTTTATTTTCAGGGGGTGGGGGTTGGGAGACGGGCGCAGATGAATTGAGACCGGATCGTAAATGGCACCAGGGATGTTGAAGGAAAGCTTCTTTTAGTCTTTTTCTCAATATTTTGTAATCTATACGTCATATGTGCCAATGAATGTATTTATGAAATAAATTGATGTCTCAGTATCTAAAAAAAAAAAAATAACGAGAAATGTAAATGAGTGACAAGATAACATTAATATGCGCTAAAATGGTTAAAAAGGAGAAAACAAATCTGGAAAAGAAATCAGAAACGATGTCTGTGATAATTAGAGATGTGATAAAAGATTTCAGGTACATCTTACATGTAGAGACAATATCTGAAGATCAAACGTTGAAGCAAACCTCGTAATCTAGGACGCACTTTGTAGTACACTTGTCATACCGCACGGCGGTCGCTTTGATTCGAGCACTTTCAATGATTCTAAATTTCAATTTATACCATTTGATCTTTTAGATAATCAGAAAACTCTGACTTTTGACGATGTAGATAGCTATCGGTTTGTAAGAACGGTGGAGATTGAATTTTCAAAGTAAAAAAAAAACAAAACAACAGTACATGTAGTTTTGGAATTAATGCATTTTTTATTTTTATTTTATTTTATCTATTTATTTCCATTGTTTGAAGCACAATTTTTAATTGAAAATCTTTACAATCAAATAAATTTTAATTGATAATCAGGAATAGGATTTGCATATCGAAATTTCATATCCGTACGAATGCCAAAATATCTCATTTTCTAACAAATAATATTTGAAATAACAAATTATTACATCTATCTTTAAATAAAGGATATTTTTGGTCCAAATATATACATATTGCCCCTCGCCACCCTTGGTTCCAATCCCGCCACATTTATTGAATTCTGACATGTTATAAAGCTTCTCGGGTAATAATGGATTATCTGCGATTCTACTAAAGTTGCTCAATAGATTTATTTATGTTTTATAAAAAAAAAACAAAAAACTTTTCTATACCGGGGAATGCAACATGGTGCATTTGTGTTCATGATGATATCTTTATTTAGACAAGGTAACATATTAAGAATATACAACAGCAATCAAGTTGTTTGTGTAACGTAATCAATCATTCATTCATTCATTCATTCATTCATTCATTCATTCATTCATTCATTCATTCATTCATTCATTCATTCATTCATTCATTCATTCATTCATTCATTCATTCATTCATTCATTCATTCATTCATTCATTCATTCATTCATTCATTCATTCATTCATTCATTCATTCATTCATTCATTCATTCATTCATTCATTCATTCATTCATTCATTCATTCATTCATTCATTCATTCATTCATTCATTCATTCATTCATTCATTCATTCGTGTCTATCTTATTTAATTTCTGTAAAAATCTGAGCGGGTATTTAAATTAAAGCAAATATAGATCAAGAAAAGACACACAAAAAAAACACATTTTACAGATCTAGTATGTATTTTCCCCTGTTGTCATCTTTTTGAATAATGTTATAATGGTTTTCAGCGCCATATGTTGGGTTGTCTTGCTATTGACCAAAATAATTATTTCGTAGTAATAGCTTGACCAGAGTACCTATCTGAAACCAACGCTGTTTAGAACCCGGATGTACTTGCTTAAAAAACTTGAAGAAATAAATTTTGACTTATTTTATTACCGAAAAATTTTTTTAATTATTTCTTAAATAATGTATGTTTTGCAAAAATTTTAGCAGATAATTTTTTATATTGTCATCCAGAAAATTTGGATTTGAAATGGTATTTAGGACAACCGTGAATGGAATAGATTTTAACCATTGTTAAAATCTTGTAGATGTTATCCAATTCTATAAAGTGTCTTTCGACCAACTTCTATATTGCAGTTTGCTTTCAAAGACGCAAAAACCTCAGCGAAAGAATAAACTGGCGTTACCCTACCCCCTTTTTAAAAGTACATGTATTAAAAAGTTTTAGGTTTGGGAATAAGGAGTAGCCAAAAAGAATTATCTGTAAATCCCCCGACTGATTCATGCACTCCGACACAAACTTGTTTTAAAAGGACAATAAAACAAGACCGGCAAAAAAATATTAGAGCAAATAAACAAACATAATAAAAGTTATATTACCTGGTGGTAAATAGGAAATAGGTAACAGAATATAACATACGACTGTGGTATCAGGGAAGTAAAGGGTTCATTAATATAAGTCGGTCTCGATCAAATACTAAATTTATATCTTTGAACATATATATACATGTACATCTTCTGGTAGATTTGTTTGTTTATTTTGTTTATGCTTTTTGCGTTTGATGAGAATTTTTAAGATCATTATATTGGCTTACTTTTTATGACATTTGAAGTATGTATCGTAACCGCGAGTAACGCTTATGGTCAAAATATAAATCAATATAAATTATATTCATGGATTTGTTCAGCAGTGAAATCGAAATAATCATTTTTTTCTTCATTTAAAAAATTAATTAGTACGTGTGTGTTATGGTGTGTGTATAATTGGATTGGATCAAACCATTTTAAAAAAAAAAAAACAACATCAAAACAAACAACAAAAACACAATTAATTCTTTGTTTTCTATTACAAAGTAATTTCAGGCCGTTGTTTTGGAAGAAAAATTGACGATTATTGAATCTACCCCACATGTAATTTCCCCATTTTATAGGTTGTTATTTTCCCACTTAATTTGTATTTATAAATGTATTTTGTTATGTCCGACAAAAATCTTTTGAGCATAATTGTTTTTTTATTTTTTTTTTTAGAAATTTTTAAACACAGACCGGAAATAAATAGTTTCTTGGAAACTAGCATCTTGGAATGCACGGGACAAAACCACAATACGGGCAGACGTCTTTACGTGTTCTGAACTTCCGGTTTAACGTTTTAAAATGAAGTTGCGTATAATTAATTCGGCAAAAAGGACTACTTGACAAGTACATTGTCTTTGAAGTTACGATTTATTCCCGGCGAATCATCCAACGGTTATAAACTTTGTCAAAATACGGGTTTGGTTTCACTTCCACTCTCTCAACCCGCATGTTTAACTTGATTGCGAAAAAATTTTACTTATCATTACATTGTAATTCTTGAAAATAATTTTAACACCCCAAAAAATCCTCTGTAAAATAACCCATTGTCTATTTTTTACTGATTAATGATTTTTATATGGGATCTAGAATCAGATAAGGTTTAAAGGTGACGTTGAAATAAATGTCCTTTATTTTTATGGTGTTAACTTACTAATGACGGACGAACACTTCAATTGCGAAAAACCCCCCGACAAAAAAAAACCCATTTAAAAATTTATTTATTGGGTCTCGAATTACTGCAGCTAATAAAATAATCATTGATTTATGCTACTTCAAACTTATTGATTTGGACCATATCGTGTTTCATAATTAGCGGCTAAAATACAGTAATGGATGTTTTAAAATTAAAATAATTTCTGAGTGATTAAAGGCTCATATAAACATATTATCAAACAAATCAATTTCGCGACACATTGACTTTAGCTTTGCTACCTTAAATATTTTATTAAAATACATTTCTTTTTTTTTTTCTTACAGTTGACAAAATACATTTCATCCTTTTTTATTTATATGTCAAAATTTCAATTTAAAAGAACAAAAAAAAAGTTATTTTTATTTGACGTTAATTCAGAAATTAAAGTCAATACACGTTTTCCCTTGGATGAAAAATCGGAGTATATAATATAGAGGATATTTGTTTGTTTTGCATGTAAATTGAAATATAATTTTCACTGAGTGAATACCAGGAATTGCAATATTTTCACGAGTGGGCGTAGCCACGAGTTGAAAATATAATAATGCTGGTGGTTCACGAAAAGTTGAAATATATTTTCAATTCTTATATGTAAAACAAATAAATTTTCTTTTATTTTTTCATGCTTTTTAAGCTGAATTTTTTAGTATTTTTTATTTAATTTTGCCGCGTTAACGGATCGCGCATTCTCCTTTGTTGACGTCATTATCACTTTCATGAACGTCACATCATCAATTTTGAAATATAGTTCTGTTAAATTTTCTCTAATTTTGTTTTCATTTTTAAAACATGATGTATTGTTGGGACATCGACTTTCTTTTTTCCTTTAAGAAGCAAAATTTACGTATGACGGCATTTATTTCTGCCCTTTTATTCCCATTTAGTTTTTTAAATTTCTTTTATTCCGCAAAATTTCAGATATAGTCCCGGCTACCCAAGTGAAAAAAATATTTTATAAATTTCCTTAGTGGTTTTATCAGAAGATAAATCTTGTTATTATTACAATAAAACACTGGAAAGCAGAAATCAAAAGTATAATAATATAATTAGTTGTCAAAATATTTTTGTATTTTGCATTTAAAGAACGGGATTGAATAAAATATATTTAAAACGGTGTTTTTTCTCTGTAAACCCCGTACTTGCGTTTTTTGATTGTAACGCTTACCCCCACTTTCAATATGTTTTGTATTTTTTGTTAGCTATGAAATATGTTTTTCTGATTTTATGCTTAAAAAAATTAAAATAAATAAATTTTATTGGTTTTATTATCGTTTTGGGAAATTTTTTGGGAATAATATGTTTTCCTTTACGCAGGTTGAAATATTCGAAAAAAAATGCGATAAAAGGACAAGCCCAATGAACTATTTAAAATTATATCATTCTCTTTAAGTTTTTAAAAATGTTATATCATTCCATTTTTCTCAACCCGTAAGACCTGATTCTTTTGAAATTTAAAATACGTAAAATTAAATAATAGTCGGTATTGTTCGTGCGATTTTACAAAACAAGCGAATTTTTTCCCTTCTTTGTTATGCCTTTGAACAACAGAGAGACATTAATAACCATTGTTAATCTATGTCTCTTGAAACAGTTTTAATGGTTTTAAATATTAAAAATTACAAAAATTAATGTTTTTCATTTTGGTAAGTGTTTTATCAAGTATGTTTTGCCAGGGAAGTAGCTATGCCATCCGGGAATAAAAAGGCGGGCGAGCTTTTAAAATTTTTGGGGTTTTATAATGATGTAGGTAAATTTTCGAAGTTTTTGCTAACACAACTATTTTTCAATTACATATATTTAAAATTATAGTTTTTATTTATAAAAAATTAAAGAAAAACTTTTTCATGAAAATCATACAAGAAATTAAAAAACCTTACTATAATCATTTTATATAATGAAGCAAAGTTTTTAAAAAAAAAAAAAAGATAATTTAAAATCATTTCCCATAGAAATTCTTTATTTATCACAGAAATACACGTGTATACTTTTTCCCTTGATGAAGAATAAATATGATATAAAAAAAACCCCCATATTTTGAGAAGGAATTTTGGGATTTTTTAGGTATTTTAAAAGTAAAAATTAAAAAAAAAACGACAATGAACAGGACTCTCTTCAAATCGGGTATTTAATATTTGTTTTATATAAACCCGATACCCAAATTATTTAGAAAAGTTTTTTAAAATGTTTTTTAACCCGATGTTTCTGGTTTTTACCAACATAAGATGTTTTCTCCGTCAACTAATTTTCATCAGACCGATTACCAAAATTTAAACAAAGCCCCCCCCTCCCCCCCCCGCCCCCCCCCCCCCCCCCCCCCCCCCCCCCCCCCCCACCCCCCCCCCCCCCCCCCCCCCTCCCTCCCCCCCCCCCCCCCCCCCCCCTTAATAATTTCAAATGAAAAGTCAAATTTATATCTGATTTTTTTTGGACCCAAAAAAAAAAGCATTCCCCAAAACAGAACTGTTTTTCATTGATTAAAGTTTAAAAATAAAAATTCTTACAATGATAATATTTAGGTATGTTTTTATTTATTTTTATTTAAAAAATTGTATGAATTTTCATTAAAATCGAATTATTTCATTTCAAGAATAGTAATTGTGCCGTCATTGGGATTTTTCTATTTGAGCTAGTTGTCACCCTGCCAAGTTTAACAATACACAGTCAAATTTCCCGCACCATTCCTGTTCTATGTATGGGCAAGGAATTATAAACTCTGCTAATTAAACATGACCTCTCCAGGTTGTTCAATTACCTCTTGACCAAAAACGAGCCGTATTCATACCCCCCGTAAACTAACGTAAAAAAAGGGGCGGATCAATACCTTACGGGGAAATTACAGCTTTGAATTTTGATTAGGTCGTTTTTTTTATGGGTATTTAAACCCCGCCTTAATTTTTTGCGGCAGGGAAACGGTAAAAAAACCTAAGATATTTTTCTTAAATCAGTTGTTGAAAAATTAATTGGGGAACAAATGAAAACTTTTTTAGGGGACCTTATTTATTTGGGATCTTTAAAAGGGAAACCCTATATTTCATTTTTTTATTTAAACTTTTTTCCCCTCTAAAATTTTTACAGTTGTTAATATTTTTAAAACCAAATTTTGCTTTTTTTATTGGGAAAGCGATATACAAATCATAAAAAAATTTGAAAATAAAACATATTTTTTTCCCTGAAAATTTATTTCTTGGGGACTTGTTGTGACACAGTTATTAAAATTTAAGTATGTCTCCCAATGGGGGTTTTGTCCCGGCCCGGGCCACCGGTTCGGGGTTTTCCCCCGCGATCCCCGCCCCGGGCCGGGTAAGTTTACCCGTTAAAACGGTTTTCAGCAAACAAGGGAAAAATTCTGGCCCCGCAGCATCCAAAAGGATTTTAAAACCCCAGTTTCAAGTGCCAACCAGGGGGTCCAGCGGGGCGGTAAAAAAGCGTTTATGTGGGTTCCTAGACCTGACGAATGGGGCTAGGGGTCCCTCTGCCATTTAGCCCCCTGACCAACTCCGGGGGGGTATGGGCGTTTTCCTTTTACCGTTATGGAAGATGGGTGAACTACACCAGGTCCAAACTCAGATGCTTTGGTTTTTCACCCTGTGACCCCCAGCCCTCCAGCCCCTTTCCCCCCGGGTTTCCCCCGTAAAAACCAAGCAGTCAGACCCCCTTTTGATTGGAAATGAAAGGAAAGCCCGGATTCGTACAGTCTGCCCCAAGTATATGTAAACACATTTGTTAGTTAAACGCGGAGTCTAGCCCATGAATTGTTTTTTAAAAAATTTCTAAAAGAAATAAACAATTCTTTCTATCACTTTTTATTTACAAAACTCCTTCATTTTTAAAAGGTTCTGGGACCCCTTTTCTATTATATAGGTTTTTATAGTGATGGCACGGGTTAACTGGCCCCTCCTATTTCAAATAGAGATGCAATGGCAAGTTTTTAATTGAAACTAGGAAGGCATATAACACGGTTGTTATTACTTTTCCATCAGAAATATTTCAAAACAAAAAACTAAGGATTTATTGTTATATTTGAACGCCAAATTTCGGGCACGGGTGTTCGAAATAACTCCGTCCGCCAAAAAAGGGTGGTTTGGTTTTACTCATTATGCAGTTTTAAAAACCCTTTTCCTACAGGGAATTTTTTAGTAAAACTTTCAAAGTTTTTAAACGTTTCTTTTACCAAAAACATAAAAAAAAAGGTTTTATAAAAAAAATTTTTCTTTCTTTTTTTGTTAAGGGTTAAAATACCCTAAAAATTTAACATTTATTGTCAATATAATCCCGGGGAAAGAAATGGTGAAAATTCTTTTTTTTTCTTATGTAATTAACTTGGTTTTTTTTTGAAAAAAATAAAAACAAAAGTTTTTTTCACTTTTAAAAATTCATTAGGGTTTCTTCTTTTCTTTATCTCTTAATTTGTATTTTAGAAAATTTTTTTAATGAAAATTTTTACCTTAAAAAGTTTTTAAGTTAAATTACATTTAAATGTTTTACAAAAAAAAAAAGAAAAAAGAAAAAAAAGT
>NW_026863784.1:0-17450 GCF_026571515.1 Ruditapes philippinarum | reverse complement strand
CTTGAAACGGAAGAAAGTAGCTTTGTTTTTTACAATGCCACAGTTCGGGGCAACTGGTCTCCATATTTACCGTGTGGACAAACTGTGGCAATAAATTTGTACATGTAATTCATACTTACTCTTAGCAAGTGAATAATATGTTCGAAATATTCATATTGGATGTGAACAAAACAAAGAATGCAGCTGACAAAATTATGCAGTGTTTTAATGTTAATGTCACAATTTTTTTCTTACTTTTATTTTGAACTTTTTTTGTAACATTTTCAGGGTAACAGTAGTTTTGTACGTTTTGAAACCTTTTACTTTTAGACTACAAGATCTTTGATCCTTGGATAGTTTTAAAAGTTACAAATGTAAATCTATACAAACTGGATGCAGTGTAACACCGCACTTTGGGGTCAAACGCACTTTGGGGTCCGACCCCAAAGTGCGTTAAACTTCGCACCGCACTTTGGGATCAAACGCACTTTGGGGTCAAAATCGAGAAATTGACCCCAAAGTGCGTTAATATGCTACATATCAACGCACTTTGGGTTCAAGAGGTCTAAAGGTGTCATCTGAGTTCTGCTTAAATACTGAGTACTGACTTATTTTCTATCTGCGACATTGCAATATTTTAGGTGGAGTTCAAGATGGCGGTCAAGACTTTATGATGCTAAAGTGATAAAAGTTTCATTAATTTTACCACTTGAAAAATCTAAATATTGTTTTCATACAACAAAATTACGGTGGCATGAAAGTGACATTTGCATTTTTTTGTTTTTATTTTTTACACATATTTTATTTTAGTTTTGCATACATATTTTTTTCAGTGTTGCATTCATATTTTATTTTTGTTTTTCGTACATATTTAATTTTTTGTTTTTTATACATATTTTAGCCAATCAAAACAGCCTTCAATTCTCATAACAGCCCATAATTGAGTATAAAACTAGCACAGTGTTTTGGTCACATTTCGGCCCATTTTTGGAATCGGCCCAGTTGTATTCGGCCGGGCAAGTCTGGTTTCGGCCGACCCTTTTCGGCCGACCCTTTTCTGCCCATTTTTTATATTATATGTATAATAGTATTTTATATAATTATTGTTTTTTATTATTATATACTGTTATATTAGTGTCTATTATAAGGGCTGTTGATTGGTGATCAGTTATTATTCCATGAATATGCACCACTCAACCCCAACCTCTGAGAATTGAGAATTATGAAATTCCTTAGCACATCCAGATAATGTGCTGAACTTATATCCCAGGTGTGCCGGCTCAAGGTCGGGGTCACACCTACAGGTCAAAGGATAAAGACCTGGGTTTCATGTCCGCTCCTTATCTCCAAAACCCCATGAAGGATTTTACGGCACCTTGTGCCAAATGTTAACCACGTCGAGACCATATGCAGAACCTTTCTTTGGGTTACTGCGGATACTAAAAAGTGTTTTTTTTTTTTTTTGATACCTCCAAAAACGAAAAAGTTGGTATTTGCAAATGGCATTTGTACTGTAATTTACAGATGGCGAAGTGTTTGAAAATGGTGTTTAACAAATGGTGTAATTATCCAAACCTCTACTTTGCAAATGGCGTCATGTGAAAATATGTACGAAAAAAAAAAAACAAAAATAAAATATGTACAAAAAAAACTAAAATAAAATATGTATGCAAACTAAAAAAGAATATGTATGCAAACCTAAAATAAAATATGTATGCAAACTAAAAAAGAATATGTATGCAAACCTAAAATAAAATATGTATGCAAACTAAAAACGAATATGTATGCAAACCTAAAATAAAATATGTATGCAAACTAAAAAAGAATATGTATGTAAAACTAAAATAAAATATGTATGCAAACTAAAAAAGAATATGTATGCAAAACTAAAATAAAATATGTATGCAAACTAAAAAAGAATATGTATGCAAACCTAAAATAAAATATGTATGCAAACTAAAAAGAATATGTATGTAAAACTAAAAAAAGTATGTTTTCAAAACTAAAAAAATATGTACGAAAGACAAACAAAAAATATGTACGAAAAACAAAAAGTATAAAAAAAATACAAATGCCACCGTTCAAAATACTCTAGTACAGAAATTGTGTATTCATAGAATTAAAGAAGCTGCGAAAAAAATATCCCGTTCTGTCGGTCATTTACTTGATAATTTTTGGTGCCATATTGAGCCCCATTTTAAATATGTTGGAAATGAAATAAAATGCAGTTAATATTTTTTCCAAAGAACTATATATAAATAAACTCTATTGCAATGTTCTGGTGAAAAATCAAGTTTTTCGATCGGACTATAAATAGTGATTTTTACAAATACATTATTAAGCTTATCAACAAACTGAAGGGTTTTTGTAAGCTCCGTAACCACCGTTCGCCAGAGGCATTTTTATGGGAAATCTTACATACTTCTTCAGAAAGAGCAAACATGAAATTTAGTATGTTAAAATAATGGTATCAGAGAAATGTAAGATGCTTGTTATCTGAATAAAGTAGCGATAACTGTGAAATTATTCGTCTTAAAAGAAGTCAAAACACTAGTATTTGACTTCCATATAAAATACTAATTCACTATAACTGTACTTATCATTGCCAAAAAGCAACAGATAAAAAGATGGTTCAGGTAATTGGCCAATGTTTATTTTTTGAATAATATAGAAGATCATCAAAATAAAAAAGATTTTTAAGAAAACAAATGAAAGCATAATGGGCCTTTCAAACGTTATTTTTAACCCTCGGGGGATCGATACCCCACAATCCCCTCTATACCCCCAGTAAGAATTTTACATTATTCTGAAGCTCCGCTCTTAATGTGCGACTACCTAAATAGTTGATATTTTTAGTACTGCCTGTACGGACTACTACTTAAAGCCACATCTACACCTAGTCAAGTTTCTTATAATTATGTCACATTTAGCTAATTAAATGGCTCTTTCAACATATTATCAAGCACACATTTTACTGAAATGTCTTACTAGGATTTTCCAGAATTTATACCTTTGTCTATGCTAAGACTATCATATTTCTTAAAAATGTGTAAATAAAAAATGGGAAAATAATGCATTTAGCTAAAACCAAGTTAATGGAGTTAATGAAAGGTGTACATTCTTTTAAAATAAATGGAAAATTTGAGAAAAAATATTTTAAGTAGGGCTGGGAACGAATAAGGAATTTGATGTTCGAATATTCGAATATATTCGAATATTCGTTTTTACAACATTTGTTCCAATATTTCTCTCTGACGTATACGTATCCGAAATTGATTGCGTCGAATACTATACTACTTTAAAATGCTTGGAATAATCGACGATTAAAAATATATTTATAACTATGTAAAAAAAATTTAATTTATATATTGTAAATCGACATATATGTTTACTTTTGAAATAAATTCATAATTTGATTTCCTTCAAGTTGATCCGACTGCTGATCATATGTCTTATTAACGGGAGGTAACTCACGTGAAATATGAATCATCACTCATAATTATATTGAAACTTAACTTGTATTAAATATTTTATTATTTATTTATAATTTTAGATAAGGTTTGAAAAATTCTTAAGATAAATTTTAGATAAATTTAGCTATAACGCAGTAAATGTCACAAGGAGTCTAATTTCTACGGAATAAATATACCATGCTTTCATAAAGCACCGATTAATGCGTGTCGATTTTTTCGTCTTCACAAAATTTATGACAAATATTGATTAATCGGAAAGCATATAGCACAGAAAACAATAAATAAGATAATTAATATCGGAAAGTATTACATTAGAAACTGTTAAACAGGTAAATTGGAAACTGTTAAACAGTTAAATTGGAAACTGTGAAACAGGTTCTAGTCCCCAAAGTTTTCACAGTTAATTGGCGATAATCGTTGACACGTGTCATACAAACGTGTGAACACCTGGTCAAGTAAAGGTCAATGGTTTAATTTACGATCTTAATTGGAATTTGAAAGTAATATAAAAAAAAAAAAAAAAAAAATTTCGAATATTCGTATTCGTTTTTCAATGTTCGAATATTCGATAGTGTTTCGAATATTCGAATAAAATTCCCGGCCCTAATTTTAAGCTTGATAATTGATACAAATTCTTTATTTGGTGATTTATTTGATGAAAGTTCTTCACTAACTAATCAAGACTATTTAAATCCCTATTGGTTCTACTGTAATTCAGGCACTTGTTTGTGTCGATTTAATACCTTGATTTTTTGTTTACCATTGGCTTTGACTACAATATATTATTTAAAACATAATGAACATTAATTTTCTATGACCCCAAAGTGCGGTCGTTTGCCTGATGTTAAAAAATGCATATGTACCTGTTTAACGCACTTTGGGGTCGAAATTGGACCCCAAAGTGCGTAACGCACTCTGGGGTCGGACCCCAAAGTACGTAACGCACTTTGGGGTCGGACCCCAAAGTGCGTTTGACCCCAAAGTGCGGTGTTACAATGCAGTGTTCGGTATAAAAAACAGACTACAACTTACCTTTGTCACAAGTCGGCCCGTACCAGCCGGTATCACACCCTGTCGGGCACCGTCCGGTTGTTTTGTCACAGACAGGGCTGTTCAGTTTACAATGTCCGCAATCATGTTCGCAATAGTTGCCATATGAACCATCAACACAAGCTGTAAAAGGGGAATAATTTAGATCAACAGTACTAACAGAGTTATGCTCCTTGATATATCATAATTTATTGTATACGGCTTAATTCTTGTTTGTTTGGGGATTTTTTTGTTTGTTTTTTCTTAATTTTCGCTCTTATTTATTTCATCGTGACATTATGTTGAGAAACAGGAAGAATATTAAACGGACACGCACGAATGAACGTTCTATAATACCTGCCTCAGTTTTCATTTTAAAAATATCAAAGTGCTTTCTATAAATTTTCTATACAGTAGCTGTCAAGGGAAATACGTTTTAAAATATTTATCATTCTGTTCAACGACAGCAGACGACAAATACTTATGTGACATCTGGTTCCTAGTATCCAATAGATACAAATATACAAGTACAGCCGAGCCGGGAACCACCTAAAATAATAATTGAAGTGTGCAATAAAAATCATCTTATACCTTAACCCAAATAAAAGAGTACGAGGGGTGTTCAAATATGAATGCCACTGGGTCAATTTTAAGAAGTGCTTAACAAACAGTGCCAAAATAATTATCTCAATCCTTCAATATACTCACCACCATGTGATATACAAAGTTTTAGTATTTTAATCCAATTTTTAAATCCGTTTTCATAATCATTTCGAGGTATATATAGGTCAAACACTAGATAATAGCCGAACACGGATTTTTTCGCGTTTGATATTTTCTTCCAGCAAGGTGCCTCGGAAGAACGAAAAAGTCACAAGGGGCAATCAAACAATGGCGAATAAGGAGGTTGTGGAAGCTCGACAACCTTTTCCTGTTTCAGATCAATGGCCGTTTAGTGTGACGAACGATCGTCATGCAACAATCTGACACCACGGAGACAAGTGCTGGTCGACGGTTTTTGAAATATTTCTTTAATTTATTAACGATCTTGCCTTTGTAAAGCTTGGCATTTACAGATTTGCCCGTTGGTACGGTAATTTGAATAGCAGGACCTTGATTGGTAAAGAAAATTACATACATGACCTTTTTGACACTCATGGTGCGTTTTTCTATGCAAGGTCTTTGACTTTTTTTGGTTGCCCATATTTCATATGTATCTTTCGCTTGGGCTCATAAATGAACCCACGTCTCATCGCAAAAAATATAATTATGGATATTTGGTGTAAGAAATGTAAAAGTGGTGTGGATTCAGTAACAGATGCACCTCATGCACACCTTTGTAAATTTTGCATCGGTAGCTATCAAATCCTTTACTTTTTCAACTTTTTTGGCGAAGTTAAGTTTTCGGACGGCATGCATGCGGTGCATCTTTTACTGAATCCACACCACTTAAATTTCTTACACCACCGTGTGACAGATGAAAAAGAAAGTTCATTGTTCCCATAAACACGATATATTTCATTAAATATGTCTTTCGTCTGTATAACAAGAATACAGCGGTTCTTGATATAGGACCGTTGAGACCTTTTCCCAACCATTTTAGAGAAAATGGCGTTAATCGAGCTATTGTCAAAGCTAGACTGAACTGATTTACACATGTATTGTATCAATTGAGAGCTTACACAACGATCTATGTGATACATGTACATAGTTCGTGCAAAACGTGGTTACGGGCGAGATATTGACTACTTCCATTCATATTTGAACACCCCTCGTATTCAATATAAATATATATTTTCTTATTTCCAAGTATAATGCGTTTATCGGTAATCCCGGATATGTCAATCACGGTGAGAAATTTGACCACTGGTCTAAAAACATAATTAATCATTGGCAATTCCACTGAAAAATAAACCCACATGATATTTTTTTATAAACAAACTTACCCCCATAAATTCCCACATCACAGAACACCAAATTGATGCTTTGATGATACGCCGTGAATCGAACTGTCCTACCCTTCATCCGGGAGTTACACCGAACTCTGAGGGGGCTACTGAATCTATTACTTCCGGTCTTACTATCAGCGTGACACATACTCCATGTTGTTTCTCCATCTTTCTGTACTTCAATAGCATACGTTACCAATTCATCTAAAAATAAATATTAAACAAGAGCTGTCGGTAGGACAGCATGCTCGACTATTCTTAGTGCTTGATAGTAAAAAAAATGCCTGATACGGTTACCTCCTCCTGTTTACAGGTTGGGGTCATGATGGTGAACAAGTGTGCAAAGTTTCAAAGCCATATGTCAATGGACTTTGAAAATATTTGAACTATTACAAAAACTTTAACGTAAATTCTAAGTCGAAAAAGGGGCATAATTCTGTCAAAATGCTTGATAGAGTTACCTCCTCCTGTTTACAGGTTGGGGTCATGATGTTGAACAAGTGTGCAAAGTTTCAAAGCCATATGTCAATGGACTTTGAAAATATTTGAACTATTACAAAAACTTTAACGTAAATTCTAAGTCGAAAAAGGGGCATAATTCTGTCAAAATGCTTAATAGAGTTACCTCCTGCTGTCTACAGGTTGGGGTCATGATGTTGAACAAGTGTGCAAAGTTTCAAAGCCATATGTCAATGGACTTTGAAAATATTTGAACTATTACAAAAACTTTAACGTAAATTCTAAGTCGAAAAAGGGGCATAATTCTGTCAAAATGCTTGATAGAGTTACCTCCTCCTGTTTACAGGTTGGGGTTATGATGGTGAACAAGTGTGCAAAGTTTCAAAGCCATATGTCAATGGACTTTGAAAATATTTGAACTATTACAAAAACTTTAACGTAAATTCTAAGTCGAAAAAGGGGCATAATTCTGTCAAAATGCTTGATAGAGTTACCTCCTCCTGTCTACAGGTTGGGGTTATGATGGTGAACAAGTGTGCAAAGTTTCAAAGCCATATGTCAATGGACTTTGAAAATATTTGAACTATTACAAAAACTTTAACGTAAATTCTAAGTCGAAAAAGGGGCATAATTCTGTCAAAATGCTTGATAGAGTTACCTCCTCCTGTCTACAGGTTGGGGTCATGATGGTGAACAAGTGTGCAAAGTTTCAAAGCCATATGTCAATGGACTTTGAAAATATTTGAACTATTACAAAAACTTTAACGTAAATTCTAAGTCGAAAAAGGGGCATAATTCTGTCAAAATGCTTGATAGAGTTACCTCCTCCTGTCTACAGGTTGGGGTCATGATGGTGAACAAGTGTGCAAAGTTTCAAAGCCATATGTCAATGGACTTTGAAAATATTTGAACTATTACAAAAACTTTAACATAAGTGGTTACGCCGACGCCGACGCCGACGCCGACGCCGACGCTCGGGTGACTGCAATAGCTCTACTTATTCTTATCGAATAGTCGAGCTAAAAAAAGCAGGTTAAAATGGTAATAAAATCCCTTTGTTATTGAGGGTTGCCTTTAATGGTGGAGGCATCAGAACTGCAGCCACCGTTTAAGCCGTGCGTTATCTTAATAAGAGGCGACTATGGAAATGACTGAATTACTGAAGACTTTGCATCTCTTACCACCAGCAGGTGAGGTAGTTTTGACCCCTGGTGTTGCTTTAAGACTGCATCTCTTATCACCAGCAGGTGGGGTGGTTTTGACCCCTGGTGTTGCTTTAAGACTGCATCTCTTAGCTCCAGCAGATGGGGTGGTTTTAATCCCTGGTTTAATTAAGTGTGTAACATCCAAGGTATGCCAAAGTCATCCTTCCAGTTTTAGCGCCATTATGACCTAGATTGTGTTGGTACGCTGTAAAACCCAACAATGGCTGGGAAGGATTAAAGTATTATGATTTAAAGTTATATCATTAGAGTGAGACTATGAAATAAGTATTGGAGAACCTCCAACTAAATACTGTATTCCGGTATATACCGGACAAGGCACTATTGAATGATAAGATGCTAAAATCTTGCCTTTCCACACGCCCAAACGCACTTAAAACGTCTAATTTATCTCTTTCCACCGATTTTCGTACGATCATAAATGAAAAAATGTAAGAATCGGCGGAAAAAACGATTTATTTCTTCTTTGTGATCCGTCTAGAGGTACTGTTCCAACACTGTAGTGAGTTAAATCCTTATAGTTATAACTCGGAAAACATTCGCATTTTTTAGTAGATTGCAGCTAAATAAATGCTATTATGAGTCGAAATTAAAAGAGCAGTGGCCTAGTAGTTAAGATGCCAGCCAGGGGTCGTGGGTTCAAGCCCCACTGGGATCTCGAACATGTTTCTTTAGGTGACAGCATACTGGTTAGTTCCAGGAAGCGGAAACAGTTGAGGGTTGTATATGCAAGCTTTCACAAACTAAATTGAAAGGGCTATGTTATTTCACCAATAAATAGACTTTCTCATGAACTAATACGTTATGCTATTTAACTAAAAGCCTTTCTTATTTAACTAAAATGTAATCATGGTATTTAACGCAAAGGTAATGCTGTTTAACTAATAGGTTTTGTTATTTAACTTACATGTAATGTTATTTAACTCAAAGGTTATGCTATTTAACTAAAAAGTTTTGTTATTTAACTAATAGGTTTTTTATTTTACATTTAATGTTAATAATTTATGTTATTTAACTTAAATGTTATGTTATTTAACTAATATGTTTCTATTTGAAAATTTCTAAAAGTAAAGATTTCAGCGATTTGTTAAAATTTCTAGTCCTTACTAAGAGTTTCCTGCCCAATAAAGAGATCAATTCCATCTATGAACATGTCTTTTCTCAAATCTACAGACCACCACGGGTTCTCGACTGGCGGATTCATCACCGTACATGACGTTCCATTGTTGTCTACGGCGGAGTGTGACATCCAATCTTCCTTCTGATTGGCTGGTTTGTTGTAAGCATAATTATCTGCAAATAAATTAATATGAAATAATAATGTCCGTACTTAAGCGAAACCTCAATGCAACGATCGAAATTTCTATAATAAGTCATTATTAACTAACAAGTTTTTTTTTATATCATGAGTAAAGTCATGAGAAAAATCATGAGTAAATAACTATTTATGAGAATAATGACGAATTATTATTTTATATGTACACTATCTACGGTACACATCTAGTTATGAAGACCCAGAAGTAAATCTGATCCAACATCAGAATAATTAACCCGGACTTCTTCATGGGCATGCACGGCTGACCGGATGTCGGGGTGTACATTTGTGATTGTGTTTGAATATATTTTACAATGGCTAGATTCTGGTTTTCAATAGATACAGTTATATTGTTAAATGTCATTTAAAAGATAATTTGAAAAAATGTGTTTTACAAAATTCTCTGATGGGAGGGGAAAAGTAGGGTGGGGTCGAAGCAGGAGAACGGGTTGTCTTTCAGAGCGACACGGGGAGCCGTGGCCTTGTGGTTCAGGTGTCTGCCTCTGAACCCAGGGATTATGGGTTCGAGCCCTACTCTGTCCACGGCCATGTTTTTTTTATATGACATCAGTACTGGTTGGTTCAGACAACGGACTCGAAAGTGATTAACATAAGTTGCAAGAACTTGTTCAAACCAAAGCGAGACGCAAAACCCTTAATTTAAGGATGCATTACTGCTAGTGACGAACTATAAAATGTGTCTTCTCTAAGGTAAAGAAAGATCAAAGAACTTACATTTGTCGCAAGCCTGTCCTGCCCTTCCCGCTGGACATACCGCTTCAACATTTACACATAACACTGAAAAACAACAACAAGTATAGTAGCATAATTCAACACAATGTATCTTAATATAAATATATACTGGTTTATTATTTATTTATTCCTCTATATATAACATGGTAACTGCAGTTATTGATGTGTAGCAATCAAGTGCTGCGATTTTATCAATAATAATCGTTGTTTTTCTAATTTCTGTCGTTCTTTTTCTGATTTCTGTCTTATTTCTGTCGTTGTTTTTCTAATTTCTGTCGTTGTTTTTATACTTTTGTCGTTGTTTATAATTTTATTGATATGAAATGACATTGAAATTTCCCCCAAAAAAAGCACTTGTATTGTGCTTATTGTGCTTCAGAATATATGAAGTGGTAATTTCATTCGGAACACCTTCCTCACTTAAAAAATAAAATTCATTTTTGCCCTAACTAAAGAAAAGGAAAATAATTCTGTGGCAATACGTGCCCTTTCCAGGATTCGAACCAGGATCTCTACACTTCTGAAGTGAACACACTCCATCTACGCTATTACTCTGTGGAATTCTGAATGGGTGGGTATAAATGAGTAATAAATGGTACAGGTTGTAATCTAAGATTGAGGCTATAAAACAATATATTTTATAAAAAGAATTATCGACACACCGAAGTAAGTAAACAGATTATCAGTGAAAAAGCAAAATAGAGCTATAACACTATACCATTATCATACCATTATTATACCATTATTATACCATTATAATACCATAATTATACCATTATTATACCATTTATTATACCATTATTATACCAATTATTATACCATTATTATACCATTTATTTTACCATTATTATATACCATTATAATACCATTGTTATACCATTATTATACCATTATTATACCATTATTATACCATTTATTTTACCATTATTATACCATTGTTATACCATTGTTATACCATTGTTATACCATTATTATACCATTATTATACCATTATTATACCATTTATTTTACCATGATTATACCATTGTTATACCATTTATTCAGTGTGTTTCGAAAAGACTGGTTTGGAGACTTTACGAAAAAAAGATGTCTCGGTTAAGTCACGTGATTAGGTTAAGCCACGTGATTAGGTTATCTACCGATCTTGATCTGACAACTTATTTCTTATTTCTCTCTGAAATCCCAGGATTTTTATTGGCAAGTATATATTCTGTGACAGTTTCTGACCAATCAAATACCTGAGATCTGAGTTTGAGCTTGGAGTATTCCTTTATAACCTTGGGCAGTACAGGGTCTTTCAAATAGAATTCTATATGAAAGACACTGGGCAGTACCACTAAAAATCAAATCATGCGATAATGTTTTGTTAAATCGATCAAAGAATTACTGAAAACTAACTCTTGCTACATACATAACCTTATCAGTTATTTCTATTTCAAATACCCTGTAAATTTATATTTATGCAATTCTAAAATACCATGTAGCTATATATTTCTGTGAATGTTCTTTCCATATTTCCGTACATTTTGATTAATAGAAATTTTGTTCACTGCATTCGAATGATCGGCTGTTATGTATTCAGTATGCATGAGTGAGTATTTTAATCTTGGGGATTTTATTTGTATTTCCTGTTACGTAATTCGTTACCCATAATTATGCCAGCAGAGTTGTATAATATAAAATTGGTTAATTATTCACTGAAATATAATATTTCACATTGATGCGTATTAAACATTGACGAAATTCTAAATCTATATTTACCTGTATATAGCATTTGCCTATTATATACAGCTGGAGAGGTAATGACATAACTTATTTACTTTTAAAAATAATTTCATGCACAATATTTGCAAGTGCACGTGCAATTTATCAAATATAAAGTTGATACATAGTAAACAGCTACCCATTATGCCTAGCGCTATGCAAGTAAAACACTTGTAACATTATTATGAGCCCACAATCAACCGCATGCGGATCTTTTTATTTAACGTAGTTTATCCAAGTTTTTTTTAATATTTTAACCAATGCATATTAATTGTTTGTTGATTAATGCTATTGTTAAAAAAATAACTGACGTAAAAGGTTTGACAAATCACTGAAAAAAACACACAACTAAAGCAATTATTTAAATCTATAGGAGTGTCACATCCGGTGTATCTGTATGTTTGTTTATGTTATGCATATTACTTCCAAGTAAAATTGAACATAATTTGGCATCATTGGTTAACGAATAATTGTTATTTTATATGTACAGTACACAATATAGACGAGTGTGTGTAAGATATTTTTGAAAAGTTAAAACAATTCAAGTCCATCCTATATGTACATGATTGTATGTTAAAATTACGGTTGCGTTAAACCTTAACGCACAATACTACGCTAAATATCTTAATCAGTTAATTGGACTTTCCAAACTTTCAATTTGGACAGAACCTTTTATGATTATTAGGGAAAATTACAAAATATCTACTAAGTGAATAGTGGACAGTGCAAACCATGACCTCGGACTGCACATATGTGCCAGTTGATCTTCACTAGGCACATGGGTAGATTCGACGGGCTATACTTATTGGTTATTTATCCGTTACATATTTTTATTAAGTAAATATAGAAAACCCTATCATAAAGGTCCGGAATTTCATCTGATGTAAAGGTTTTCTCCATAAATCGCGCTGTATTTATTATAACAATACAATGTATTTGTTATATCCGCCATCGGCATGAGACGACCTATTAAGCACACAGATATTTAAATCAGTTAATAAATACGTATATATGTATAATAAAACTATTTGTATTATAATTTACTTACCTGTGTAAATGAAAATCACGATCAATTTGATTCGATTATCCATCCTTAAGTCACTTGATTAGTCCACACATTTTCATTTTCAAATACTGAATGTTTACTAATGTTGAATTTCAGTTAAATATGGCCGACAATATAGAATACTTCTGTTTACAACGACATGATAGTGTTCTATAAATAGACAAAACACACCTGAATGCACAGGTAAACAGGTGACACATTGTACTGCTCCATAAAGGGAAGTAATCGATTTACGTAATTGCGACGTATTTGGTAAATGAATAACCTCCCTTTGTTTTATAGGGGCAAATTGTGCTCAGTTTAACATTTCACTTCATAGATTATTAATGATAAATATTTATAGACGGAATTTATCTTTATTGACCTGCCATAAAAATAAGTAGTATCACTAAATAAATTACTTGGCACTCTCAAAATATGTACATGGCCAGTTTTTAATCAATAACGTCGTCAAATCAGAAGCTAGGAAGATGAGTGTGTCATATACTTTGCCTTAATTAATGAACGGACATATTAAAAAGTTTCAAAGTAACATACAAACCCACTTACCTGGAGAAAATAAGCTCAGGCGTTATAAATGATGGCTCAGTAGCTATTTTGTCAAGTTTACAACTATTTCGCTCGCTTTAACCAAGTGTGCAAACAAACGCTTCATGTCCTGCCCCTTACGAAATAGACATTAGTCATCTGCGCTCAAAGCTCTAGCCAAAGAAAAGTGGCTGTTCAATACCCGAGTATCATAGAAGTTGCGTTTTAATACTGTACTGGTGATTACTTCCTTCTGTATATAAACTATAAGAAGTTTCGTAAACAGCATAATTATCCGAAGCACACACTGTGTCCTTGCATTTGGTCCGATTACTATTACATGAACTTGAGAGTTAAAAATATCTCTTTTACGACAGTATAAGAAACATGGATCTCGCCAAAGAAACATGACCGCCAGATGATTACTTTCAATTTTCATCCTTTACGTCGAGTTCGTCTGCTTGTATTGATTCGTAAGAAACAAAATCTTTCAGAGTCCCAAAGAGCTACAGTTTTGCTAATGCATTAGCTTGTAGGGTCTTGTTTACATCAATATAAAAAGACATGGCGCTAGCTTAAGACATATTGCCGACATATTCTCTGTCTAAGTTTGAGTCTTGATGATTTTGTTTGTATCTTTAAGTCTGTGAATTTAATTCCCTTTCTTTTTCTTTAAGTATGTACATGTATCTTTAAGACTGTGCATTTCAATCACTGTCTTTAGGTTAGTGTCTAGGTTTGTGTCTTGAAGTCTGTGTCTAAGTCTCTGTCTGAATGTTTGTGTCTTAAAGTTCCTGTCTTTGAGTCTGTGCATTTATGTCTCTGTCTTTAAGTCTGTGTCTAAATGTTTGTCTTTATGTCAGTGTCTTTATATCTGTGTTTTTAAGTCTATGTCTTAAAGCACCTGTCTAAGTTTGTGTCTTTAAGAATGCCTTTCAATGTCTGTGTCCCATACTGAATTAAGTGTACAAGACTTTACTTTTTATTAAATACAAACCATTCTTAAGGAAAAAACAGATTGAATTAAAACAAAAACACTCAAAATCAACAGTGTTTTGCAAAATATTAAAGATACAGTTAATTCATGTACAGTATGAATTTGATATGTAGTTTTTCGACTCGGAATATGAAAACGAGTCAAGATATAGTACAATATTGATTATTTGGACCAGGGCAATGAAAACGAGACTAAATGGAGCACAATATGCATGTAATCTTTTTGACATAAAGTTAACAAATAGACATGTAAACATGCTAAACAATGAAATATTAAAATCTAGTGCGAAAGAAAAAGACTGATAATATTTGAGAAAGATATTTGCGTATATAAGTACAATATGCGTTTCACTGTTTTTTTGCGAAAATAGCTATATGGTTTAATGTGTTGTTGCTACTGCTGTTGCTGTTGTTGTTATTTTTGTTGTTGATGATGATGATGTTGTTGTTGTTGTTGTTTTTATGAGGATCGAGTCATCGTTCATACAGTGTCAATTTGTGGCGCATCGTTACCGTTCATCTTTTGACTGTACATCATGTTCACAATTTCTGAAAGTAAATTAATATTACTGTCATGTTTAGTAAGTAAAATAAGTTATTTAATATTATCTATCATAGTGAATGTGTATAACATTTTACAAATGACGATAAAGTAACGATAATAAGTAATTTAACATACCCGGCCCAGCGGACCTAGAAGTCATATTACAAATATATATATATATATATATTAGTATATTTAGTAGTTTACGTGAAATTATTATTGAATGAAGCGTGTTTATTTTCCATCTCATATTTCAGATCAATTTTTTACTGTTCACATACATTTGTAATTCACAATGATAATTAAAAGTCAATTAAGGGAAATAAACGATTTATAAGTTTCAATACCTTCAATATTGAACGTATTGCTTCCGTCGGCATCAAACTCATCTAGAAGTTCCTCCGCCTCCTCGTCACTGAGGGGATGAGTTCCCCTCTGTGTTAGGATCTCTTTCATCTTCTCTCTGGACAACTCCCCTTGAAATTTAAGCATCCATATTATAACCAATAGTCTTATATTTCATATCAGCATTTACACATTGTAAATTTATGAAAATTATTATACAGGTTAAATCAAATATATTTCTGATTGATTCCCAGTGTCTTTACTGTGCATAATCATGTTGAAAATGAACGTTTAACGATCCTGTATGTTGTATTAATTGATGTAACATACATTTAAATAAATTTTTATATATATGTATATAATTATTCTTCTAAAACATTTTATGTACGTTAAAGTTAATGCATTCAATGTTTATTGTAAAAACTAGCTTCGACTTTATCGAAAATAAATTTCAAATTACCTCCCTTTATTTACATGAAATGTTAAATACGGTAATATCTTTAGAAACAATGTTTTTTTTAAACTCACAATATTGATAAATCTTCATTTGAGCATCATATTTATAATAAAAAACCATAAAAAATGCGTTGCATATATATTTTAACATCAAACACAGACCTCAGTCATTTTGCATAAGTACTTGATGTGACAAACTTCTGCTCTAGTTGAGTGCGGGTCTATTCATTGCGCCCTTTTTTTGGAAGTGACCAATTAACTGACCTCTATCCAGTAAAGGCTATAGCGAATTAATCCGAAATTTTATGGCCAATAAATGTGATAAAAGTTTTTTTTTTCAGAAGCAAATAAAATTAGACTAGTAATCATTTAATATTTCGTTTCTATGGTTACCTGTATGTTCTTCATCAAACGTATCCAAGCATTCCCTACAGCGCTCAGCAAAGTCAGTATCCCCAATTCTTCCGCGGATGAACTCACTAAATTCTTCTTCTGACAACGATTCTGGATCATCTAAAACAATATTACATAAAATCTGATATAGCTCTAATATTTTATGTATGATAATATTCGTTTAAATATGAAATATTTTCAAAACTGCTTATATTAAGTTTTATTGATACATATGACAAGTATATGTGCTGGGGTTGACACACACACATTTTATTTGGATTTTAACGCATTTTGAGCTCCGCATCCTAAGTGTCTGTACGTACACTTGGTCTCTTCTTAGAATCAAAGGTTGTGCTTTCAAACTTCGATTTCGAAAATAATCGGAAATGACGATTTCCAGTATTAAATATATGTGTTCATTAGTAAACATATAACAATAATAAGGACGTTGCTGTCAAATCATGCACTGTTCGAGTCAATACGACTGGTAGAAATAATGATTTTGCATGCAACAAAAAGTTTTTCATGACGTCATCTGATTTTTGACGACACATCTGACGTCGTAAGGCCTTTAAATTTCTTAACCATATTATTGTATTAACTCTTTTACCTTGTCTGTCTGATACAGACAATTAGTGTTAGACTTACCATCAATTCTGTAAGATTCTGTCAGTTCCTCCGGTGTGAGATCTATTCCCAGTAAATATAGTGCGTCACTCAACTCAGTCATGTTTAATTTGCCAGAACCGTCCGTGTCAAACGAGCAGAACACCTCTGTTGGAAGAAAGAGTTAATAGATTGAGCCGCGCCATGACAAAACCAAAATAATGCGTTTGCGACCAGCATGGATCCAGACCAGCCTGTGCATCCGCGCAGTCTGATCAGGATCCATGCTGTTCGCTTACCAACCCTATTACAAGTAGAGAAACTGATAGCGAACAGCATGGATCCTGATCAGACTACGCGCGTGTGCAGGCTGGTCTGGATCCATGCAGGTCGCAAACACATTATGTTGGTTTTGTTATGGCGTGGCTTAAATTTTATGCTTTTGTAATGAAATTTATGAAAATATATTTGAATTCAAAAAGGCAAAGAAAGAGCAAGTGCCTATGTTAATAAGCATAAAATGTAGAGTTGTCAATGTTATCTTTCAGAATCTTTCGGAACTTTTTATTTTA